>NC_135862.1:35806079-35906079 GCF_031162955.1 Sander vitreus
CCCGGTTGGGGCCAGTCACAGAGCGTTAATGTAAAGAGCCTCAATAGTTTTTGTGATAACACACACACACACACACACACACATACTACTTGGCACTGTATCTGGATTGAAAACACAAATGTCCATTCAGTTGGTTTGGATATCAAATGGGTTTTTACCCTTCCACCTCCCTAGTACAAAGTCTGTGTAATCTCCGATTGTGTGAGAAGAATTCACAGCAAGCCAGTGGGCGTGTTGAGGAAATTCCTTATGGCTTGTGCAAAAACCAGAAGAAAAAAATGAACATTTACACAAAGACGGCAATGAAAATGTCGAGGTATCCTTGGGCAAGAAACTGTGAATGTGCGTGAATGTTTATCTGTTGAGCCGGTGGCACCTTGTATTGTATTGTAGTTTTAGCCACCAGTATTTGTGTGTGTGAATGGGGTGAACAGTGCCTGTAGTGTAGAGTGGTCACTAAGACTAGAAACGTGCTATGCAGTCTGCATTCTGGACTTGCAGTTCTTCTGGTATAAGCTTTTCCATTTGGGTATGGCAAATAGGAGAAAATAAAAGAAAAAATGTGGTATTGAACAGGTTAAAAGTGTTCAGTGTGGGGGGCCTCTCTCAGGTCCTCAGGCACCACACGAGGGATGGTTACTCAGATTCTGATTTGAATACAGAGCCGCTTAGTTTAGTTTTTTAGATGGTAGAAGGCTGATCATCCAAATTTGCTTATTTACGTGTAGATCTCTGTCTATGATTACACCCAGATTTCTAGCTTCACTTGCACTACTTAGAAAACCTATTCCAGGGTTCCCCCCCCAGAAAATCTGTTTGGCACGATGTCAAGTGTCTTGTTTTTCAACGAGGGCCTGGCTGTGGTCCCAGACTGATGGCAGCATTTAGTAAAGCTTAATAGTTTCTGTGATAACAGAACCATGGACGGAATGGCGAAGTTGGGAATTTAAAAAGCTATAGGGCAGATTTCATAGGGCCCTACATTAAGTCAGTGCTAAAAGCTTACTGGGGATTTGATTTCATTTTCTAACCGAGCCGCCCCACTGTAACTGTAGTTTAAAAATGTCTTAAAAATACATTACAATATAATTCCCAGTGGCGTAGGCCTGGTGGGGGGCAACATACGCTGGGGGGAACCCTGTATTCTTTTTGGTGATGGATTTAATTGTTGACAACTAATCGACTTTGCAGCTCTATACTTATAGTTTTAGCATGCAGCACTAGAGTTACATTGATGGTTTTTGTGTCTGTTTGTCCTCAAAGCCTCGTTTTCATTTAAACAGGCTAAATGAAGTACAGTGTGACTAAGGTCTTCCCTTTTCCTCTTTTCTACACTACCAATCTTATTTCACTCAATCATACTGTAGTTCATTCCCAACCCTTCAGTGTCATTCACTGCTGATCATTTGAGCTCTGACTCACCACCTCATTTACCTCACTATTGATATGCTCTCCACCACTGTTTAGTGTTCATCTTATCTCAACCCCTCTCACTCATTGTCAAACCTACTTTCGATTCTTCCACCTCTTACTTCTTATGTACTTCTCCTCTTTAGAGGTCTGCTAATGTCTTGTCTGTGATAGGAAGGAGTACAGACAGAAGCCTTTCTCTCTGTCATCATTTATTCATCCAACCAACCACCAGTCCTGATCAGACACACCCTGAGAAACACTGCCAGGCTGTGTGTTCCTAAGTTTGCGATCCAGAAGTGATTCAGGATGAACAAATCGGCTCTCATTTGACTGACACGTGCTGTAACAAGATTCTCAGCAGGCCTACAAGAATTCAAAGCTACTAAGCCTGTCTTAGCCCAGCTGTAGGCTTTTACCAGAGTTGCAGAGCTTCCAATAGTGCTGTGATTTAGTGAAACATCACAAAATGTAGAGAGGTGTATTCAGAAAGGGTTGGAGAGTGTCATCAATTCTCTGTAGGAAGCCACACATGCATGGAAACACTACATACACAAACAACACGGCATTGTGTCATGTTTTTCCTGCTCTTCTCTCCTGGGAACATTCACATCTCAGCTACATAGTTGTCTCAAAAGAAATGCCAGGTGAGAGCTTGCCTCACTTTTTGGTTTCTTTTTTAGTGTATAAATTAAGGAATTAATCAGGAAGTTTCATGTTACACGAGTATAACAACAACAGAAGTTGTACAACTTGTTTGGTGCATATTCTTTTTTAGGTTGTTACAGTTCAACTGGTGAGAACACTGATTCTCCATTAAAAATCATTAACCTGTAGTATTTTTAGGCTGCAGAAGCTCTCTCTATTGAAGGCATTGAAAGTCCTTGAAAAGTCATGCAACGTTCCACCAGGCCTGCAGTGGGAACACTTCCCTCCATTGTCCACATACAAGTTTTATGGCTGGTATTAGCTAACATTGAGGCCCCTTCGTGACAATTAAATTATTTTCCTAGACCCCAGTCTCATGTAAATGAATGAAAGTTGTACCACAGATGTTTTTTTTTTCTTGCTTCCACTAGATGGTGATGTTTCTATTTGCATATTTGCTTGCCTTTCCAGCAACACCCAAGTTGCATCCCAAATCCATACAACATACTAATTATAAGCAGGTTTTGAGTATGTAAAGTGTACTTAAAACAATCAGTATGCATTAAAAACAGTTGGACACTATTTTCCCACAAGGCAATGCACTCTTTTTGTTTAGCTTAATCGGCAGTGGCATGATAAAGTTGCGGTTTGATTGATATCTGAAGGTGGAAGTATTGTATAATTCCCTGTTAGTATAGAACAGTGTAGTATGTTGACATCTTTTACACAAACTGCAGAAAAGGTATACTATAGTGACAGTGACGCTGACAAAAGCAAAATATTCTTTAATTCTGACTGAATTAACAAATTATTGGTGGCGATTGGCATCCTCCCAGTGAACTGCAAAAAAGTTAAGGACTTGGTTAGGCTGATCCAATACGATCCCCTGCCCCTGCAGTCTTCATTTCCGAGTGTCCTTGGGCAAGACACTGATTCCCAAATTGCTCCCGATGCTGCGCCATCGATGTGTGAATGGAATGAAATGTAATGTAACCCGTGGAACAAGAAGAAGAACAAGCCATTAGAAAAAGAAGTAAACAAGCTGATGGATAACTATCTGAAAACATTTTTTAAATGTTTAAAATGTGTCATGAAGTACACAGTCATAACTTGATCCGAGAGAGGTTTTTGCTTTCTACTGGTATATGAGGCTTTGATAACAGTACGTTATATTGTGTCACATAGCTGACCTTTAGCACCTAACAAAATAATTACTTGAGATGTGAAAGTGACAAGACTTCAGAGGTAGATGGTACAGCAAGGCACAGACCATTCAAATGGCAACAAATAATATTTTCCTGCTTTGCAGATTTCAAACAGTCTTTGTACTCTGCTGTATTAGACTGTTCCTAATTTTTACCTATGAACTCCTGACAATGGCAGAGGAATCGGTTGCCCACATAGTCCTGAGGTTCTCTTTCACACATGTAGCACACAACAGGAGATTGTCCAAGTCAGCTGGATTCTGACATTCTGGAAATACGTTTGGTTTAGACGAGGGATGGGCGCTGTAGGGCGTACAGCCGACAGGACATGCCGCGGATTATGCTGACTGATTTGGCCATTTGCGCTCTCACATATAGTTCCGCTGGGTAATGTCTAGATAATTTCAGGTTGGCAGTGCATGCATGAAAGGGTCTTATCACATACACACAGACAGACACACAAATATAGTAACTGATCATAAGACTGAAAAAATTGACACATTTTCAGTTTGCTTTTTTGAATGAGGATACAGTTGTGACAGATCTCCGGTCGTCTTGTTTGTTCCAGAGTAGCAGACTAATTTAAAGCACCTTCACAAGCTCAAGGTCTTATTCTACAGTTGCTGTAGATAACTACCACCTAATAACATGGGGTCTGACTGGACCGTAGTCAGTGAGCAAGGCAGAAGAGCTTTAAAGACAACATGTCTAAAAAATTAAAAAAGATTCCTTATTTTACTTTGAGGCACTTAAGTATTTAAAGTCTTACGTGAGGATCCTGTCTGCTGTGTTGTGGATAAGCTGGTTTGTGTTTCCTGTGTTAGATACATAAATTAAAGGCCTTCTGTTTGCCAATGACCTAATTGTAGGGGCCAAATCTCACTGGTTGGCACAGAGGTGGACAGCATGTCATTTAAAAGAAATTGTGGATGAGGTGTTGTGGATATGAAAGCTAAACCTTTGACCTGTAAGACACACATGAAATAAAAATACATTTCCTTATTGTGGTTGGACTGTGGCCACAGTCACACAGTGTGTATTGAAGTATATTCAGTTCTATCCTTTTCTTTGTGACACTCTGGCCAACTCAAACTATATTTTGTCCTTTTTCAATAGATGAACCAGTTTTACAAAAAAAACACATTTTACAATTCTAATATATTCTAACTTTTTTTTTTTTCTTAATGTGTGTGTGTGTGTGTGTGTGTGTGTGTTTGTTTGTGCGCATGTTCAGTGGTTTCAGCGAAGCCCCAGTCTCCAAAGCTGCCAAACCGTCACTCACGACTTAGCTCCTTTGTCGAGGTGACTGCAGACGGCTTGTCCAGTGAAACCAAAAAAACAGGCAAACGCAGTGGACACCTTGAACTTCAGTGGAATGAAGACCTCACCCTGTGAGAAAAACACCATTACACACACACACACACACACACACACACACACACACACACACACACACACAGTACTTAAAGAAATGCCTGAGAGAATAAGGTTTGGAGTTTGCTTTTAAATAATATGTTATGTATTAATAATATATAATTTAATATTATCTTATTATACTTTTATTTTTATAAAAAATGTTTTTTTTTGTTTAAATGATTTTTGATTTATTATGTGCCATTGTTTCTTTGCCACTGTATCTTATTATAATGCATTTTGTTAAAAAAAAGAGGCAGAGGCACACACACACACACACACACACACACACACACACACACACACACACACACACACACACACACACACACACCAAGTACTTAAACAAGTAGAAGTGCTGTACCTGGGTGTCCAGCTGTTTCAGCTGTAAAAATTGTAGTTTATTAAAAGTGAAACTCAGCTCATTTAAAACATTCCCTCGGGTAAGACCGATTGGATGAATCTACTGACATGCAGTAATTGTTGTTTGATTTTTGATGATGTGCGTTAACAGGCCATGTTGCCTTGTGTTTCCCAGTAATGTGACACCCCAGAGTCGTCTGGATCTGAAGTTGTGGAGCTGCCACACCCTGAGGAAGGAGCTACTGGGCAGCGCCACCATAGACCTGCTGGACACACTGCGCACACACGATGGCAAGAGTAAGTAAACACACAGGAAAAACATTAGAAAATATTATATATTTCTCCACAGTGTTTAATATGGCATACCCTCACTTTTAGAACCAGAACCAGAATCAGCCTTAATGGCAAATAGCTTGTAAATATGACAGGGTCATGTAATACAGTAATTCCTGTATTCTAACTATTGGTTGTTGAGGATCATCTTAACACTCCACAAATCAACTGACTGATCGCAAAGGATACACCTACTGCGTTTCTCAACCACGTTGGGAGAAGCCTTTGAGTCTGTTGAGGAGGATTAGGTCCGTTCTATTTCAGTCTTCGGGGGATCCGGCCTCTGAATTTGGACACAGTTTTAGTCTTAAAGTGAAAGTCAGTCTTAAAATAAATTTTCCAAACTTGTACAAAATATTAGGTGGGGACTTTTAACTTGATCAGTTAATTATCTAAATACTTTGTCTGAAACTAGTCAGCCTAAACTGTAGGGCTGGCCTCTATTTAAAGAAATTCTTAGTCGACTGACACTCATTAAATTCACTCAATCGATTAGTTTTTATCTTAAGATCTGTAAAACTGAGTTTCTTCACAAAGAACCATGCAAAAACAGCACTTTAAATCTTGTGTTTTACCAGAGGTGGGCTCATATGTTTCTTGAAAAAAAAGTCATTCAGCATGAAATCGACTAACTCTGTTACTGCTTATAACCATTAAGGTGGAATTGTAGGACAGATATTATCACATATGTCCAGCAGTGACCATATTCCGGTGGTCTGCCACCCTGTAAAAGTAATGAAAGCCCTGATGATACTCTTCAGGAGAATTGCCACCATTTCCTGAGCTTCAGTGACTCACTCAGGTTTCCTATGTGTTTCTTTCGAAATGGTGACTAACCTCGAGAAATCATGCTTTTTTAACTAACTGGTACGCTGACTTGAGGCAGCTGTCTAATCTTTTGTTGGAGGAGATTGAGCAATACGATGTATTGTCCATTGGGGTCCATTGCTTAAACCTGCCAAGATTGAATTTCCCATTATATGCCACCAACCTTCAAAGATGTGCATTACTGGATAGTCTAAATTGTAAAAGTTTTGATACTAATGCCACTACAAAGTGTGAGATTTTGTACTTATACTGAAGCTACATTTTACCTGAATAAAATACAGTTACAATATTTAAATCTGCACTTTCTGCTATGGAACAACTCAGTCAGTAGCCAATGGGACAGTTTTCACTTCCTGACACAGAAGTGGCACGTCCGATTTTGAAACCACTATGAAGTAAAGCATGACAGCATTATATAGATATAATGTTACTCTGCTCTGTAGGCTAGTCTTTGCTCATCTAATTCCTCTTCTGTTACACATATCTAAGCAGGGTGGCCCTCCACTGTTATCACTGTGGAAGATAATACACTGTGGGTTCACACTGTTTTCAGATTTTTAAGAAATAACAGAGGACGTCCGATTTCCCTCGCTTCCGTCTTTCCTGACTCTCTCCCCTCCCTTTAACTCAACCTTTCTCCCTCTCCCCACCACCTTTCTCCTCTACATTCTCAACCACTCATCCTCTCTCTCCCTCTGTCATTCTTCTTCCCCCCCTCTAGTGGAGAACGTCCAGCTGAGTCTGGTGCTGCAGACGGAGAACAAAGGCTCGGTTGTAGCGGGAGGCGAGCTCAACGTCTGCCTGGACGGCATGGCTGTTGATCTGGGCGCACTGCCCAATGGCAGCACGGCAGCAGACAGTGAGTCCCGCCTTTAACACACACACACACACACACACACACACACACACACACACACACACACACACACACACACCCCAACGCCCTAAAATACACCCCAACAACACACACACACACACACACACACACACACACACACACACACACACACACACACACACACAGGTGATGTTAACAACACAGAAATGCACAGAGAAGCACCTAGAGAGGCAATCACACTGAGGCGATGTGCACATCATTTACATATCACTGCTGCTAAATCATACTTGTAGACAGTTTAGGAAGAGGATATAACGCAGAAAAGAAGATATAACAAACATACACACCCATTTCAACAAAAAAGAGGGCCGAAAACAGCGCTACAATGTTCTCAAAGAAAAAAAACAATTGAATTGTGACTATATTGTATGAGAGTTTAGGAAACTTGTATCAAAGTCAATGTAATCCATAACCAATCCGTAAAAAAATGCAAAAATGCTGACAATAGTAGAACCCAGTTTGCATAAGGGTTAAAGGTCCCACGTTAATGCTCATTTTCATTTTCATTTTCATATACTTGTATTTTGGGTTTCTACTAGAACATGTTTACATGCTTTAATGTTCATAAAACACTTTTTTTTTGTGATTATACCTGTATTCACCCTCTGACTGAAACGCTCAGTTTTAGCGCCTGTCTGCTCTGATTGGTCAGCATTTCCGGGTATTCGGGCATCTGCGTTCTCTGCACCGTTATTGCAGCCGGGGAATGACTGTAACGCACTGTAACTTTCTACTTATATAGCGTATAGTTGTGACATCACAACTGTACAGAAGTCCTGACGGTTCGTTTAAAGGCTCAGTTTCTGAATACGGGCTGTGTGCATTTCTTTGTGAATTGAGCGTTTGATACTTTCACAGTATTTATATAGCACCTCAATCTGCTTTATAATTAAAACAGACATGGAAATCTCACTTTTTACAATTTGGGACCTTTAAAGCTACATTGTGTAAGAATGTCTCCCATCTAGCAGTGAAATTGTATATGACAACCAACTGAATATTACTTTCTAGCCCTTCCTCCTACGGTGGCCAAACCCAAAATGATCTCTGAGTATCTCCATCGTTTACACGCAGCTGTTCTAGCCACTCCAATATTAACTTTGGTCTTGTTGCTTTGCCTGTCGCGTTGTTGTTTTAATTCTCTTTTTCTCTTCCCTGGCGAGTAATCTCCCCCTCGCATTCGTCACGGTGCCAATAGGTGTAAGAGTTACTTTACTCTTAATCTTTTATTTGTAGTGTTGTAATGCTAGTTCAAGGCATTTTGATGAATGATGTTTATGACGGATGTTTAAAGAAAAAGGTTGAAGGAAATTTTTTTTTATACTGACACTTTATTCTATGTTTTTCCTGTGCAATTCTTTTATTTTTTAAATATTGTTAAACATAAAGTAACTTAACAAAATGCAAAAATATTGACTGTACAGCTGCACTATTGCTATCATGTAAGCCTTCAACAGCCTATATTCATTGAACTTTAACACTGACAATAAAGATCACTTAATCTCCACGCTCATGTGTTACAATTCCCAAACCACTATAAATTCATGTCATAGTCCTTAGAGAAAGAATTTCAAACCCTCCAGACCTATTGACTGTAGGTCAACAGTATTTACCGCTTCCAGGCACTACGCTAACATTTTACTTTCCTTTATGGTTTGGAAGCAAAGACTAGGTGTGTTTTTAACAAATACACAGGTATTAAGTTGCTCTTAAAACCACAGCCAGGTCCATGCATCCATCTCCTCTCTTTGTAACACACACACACACACACACACACACACACACACACACACACACACACACACACACACACACACACACACTACACACACACAAGCCTTTCATAGAGCGCCACACAGAGCCCACAGTGTATTCTGCTGAATGAACACATTAAGCCAACTGTAAGGGCCAAGGCCTGCCACAGCATGGGCTGCATAAATGTCTCTTTGTGACTGTTTAGATGTGATGAGAGGTTAAGAGGAAGTGTATTATGGGTGTTTGTGTGTGTGCATGCTGTTGTTGTGCCACAAGGACAGCAAGATGAGAACATTCCTGTAAAAGGGGGACATTTTGCAAGTCCTCGATTATGAAGAAGGCGGCTAGGTTTGGATTTAGATTTGGGTTAGGATAAGATACACAGAGTTTATGATGGACGTTGATGAATGTTTTTAAGACACACCCGTGATTTTGGTGACTGACTTTTTGCCCATTGCTGTTTACGAGCACTGTAGCACAAACTGTAGCAGGATCATTTCACTTTCAGGAAAGAAAATGAATAGGCATATTTCTCGAAATGTGGAACTATTCCTTTAAAAACTCACATTGAGGGTTGGGACATAAGAGAATAAACATAGTAAATGGGATGTCCTCACAATGCAGTTAAACAAACGTGTGTGCGGGTCAAAGGTTAACATAAAATGAATGCCCTCATCTCAAAACTCTTAACACACACACACACACACACACACACACACACACACACACACACAAAAACACGATCACAGACATCAGGCGTGCTTTTGTCTTATTTGTTTCTGAGAATTGCGTAATTTAGCCTCATTGCTTGCAGCCCAGTAGTACAATTGCCTCCTGTGATCCCGAAGCAGTGTGCGGGGGGGGGAAGGTTTCCTCTTTTGGCTTGCAGGGGCGGGGATGACAGAGGTTGTGTGTGTGTGTGTGTGTGCGTGCGTGTGCGTGTGCGTGTGCGTAGGGCAGGGTTTGTCTGTGTTTTTTGGGGGAGGAGAGGTTAGTGAACAGAGGGCTGAAGTGTGCCCTCTAAACCAGGGTTTAAAGTTAGGCACTTGTCTTTGTATGTGTGCGTTTTATGGTCTCATGAGTGTGTTTTTGAGCTTGTGTCATGTACATGTGTTTTGCATTCTGCACTATGTGTGCAGGCATATGTGGGCTGCCTCAATATATATAAAGTGTATAAAGGAGGAAGTGTGTTGCCTTCTGGTGGTGTTAAGGCGCTCTGTGTTCTCGCTCTGAACACACCTCTGTTAGTTTGGAAGTTTTACTCATTTCCCCTGGCAGCTTTTCTGACATGTGCACGTACACACACACACACGCGCGCGCACATAGCGGGATTCATAAACAAACCCTTGTACTGAAAGTTCGGAGGAAACAGAAGCCAGAGCAGAAAGATTTCAACTCGGGGAATATTGGAACGCTTTGTACATGTTAGATGCTTACACACACACACACACACACACACACACACTCCATGTGTACACAACTTCCCATCCCACAGAAGCAGAAGCCACATGTACACCGCAGCACAGACACTAGTTGGTCTGTGGATAGTCTAACACTCATCATCGTGAACTCATCATGCTAGACTTTGTACATTGACAGGCTGTATGTGCCAAAGAATTGTAACTTGCTAACTGTATGCAACAGAAGTACTGCCAAGGACAGTGTTACTGCTGAATGAAAAGGGTAAAACAGCATTTTCATTTTCTTGTTAAACCTCATTTAAACTGGCAGTGTCCTGGGTGTAGACTACAGCTGGGCGAAATTGATACAGTCCTCTATCATGGTACAGTATATGTAATTTTATATCACAATAAGGTGTGTGTGTGTGTGTATATATATATATATATATATACAATAAATAAATATAAAAGTATTTAAAGTGCAGAAAGTGCTTAGTGGATTGCAGAATGGCAATCCACTAATTGCAGAATGGCTAGTAAAAATTACTGGATTACTCTTACATAGCATTCACTTATAGATGTCTCACTCATGCTACTGAGAGAACTGGGGTTACACAAGTCAACTAAAGTTTCCATAGCAGCTGCTAAACTGAAATGTGCCCACTGTTATCTTCAGTGTAGCTAAGTTGTTGATATGTTTTTTGTGTCTTAAGATGGTCGCTAATTGGAAATTCTATTTTGCACACCTACATACACACTCACATGTACATGCGCAAGGACACACACCAGACTAGTAATTAGACCGGTGCCATTAAGAGGGAGGGGGGGGATGAACTCAGTGAGCAGGCTATGACACAATAGTTTCTCCTCAAGACCACTGTTTATTTTTCTGTATGTCCATCGGGTCTGCTCACAAGAAACCCTTTCATAGCCATAAAACAGGTGTGTGTGTGTGTGTGTGTGTGTGTGTGTGTGTGTGTGTGTGTGTGTGTGTGTGTGTGTGTGTGTGTGTGTGTGTGTGTGTGTGTGTGTGTGTGTGTGTGTGTGTGCCTGTTTGCTTTACTTTAGATAGCAGGATATTTGTGTGTAAATATGGATACTGTTTGAGGCTGGCGTGAGTGTCTTACACATAAGAAGGTGCTGTGTTTGTGTGTAAAGGAGAAATTGAGTGTTAATGAAAAGCATGTTGTAGACCTGTGGTTTTCAGTCACAGTTGGGACTAAGCATATAGTCACACATTCCCTCACACCACCAAGACCGCATGCTGCTGCGCGCGCAGTACAGACTGCACAGTCCATACAAGGATGAATGGTCTCTATTAAACCACAAACTGTACACATGCCACATTTTTCAGGTCTTTATAATTTGATTATTCAGAAAAAGTGGCCTGTGACTCACTATAACAACTTTCTCAGTTTCTTCACAGTGGACCAGTAACTCTCTATAATGTTCAAAGTGTGACAGTGTTGCGACGATAGAACCTCTAGGGAGAGACTGGAACGAAGAGAGACTGGTGTTAGGGAAACTCCATTTGTTGCTGAGGGAGCTTTAGTGTTAAATTATTTTAATGTTTCAGCCAGTGTAGCAGCTAGAGACATTAATCAATCTTTCTTCTTTTTTTTGGTCACATGAAATCGTACAAGGTACTATTCCAGTGAAATGTAATCCCATCAGCTTCTTCAACTTCTGCATCATTCATCATAAAGCAGAATGTGGCTGTCAGAGCCGCACACAGAAAGAAAAATTCACCCGGTTGAATGCCGCCAGCACTGCATGTAGTGTTGTTTTTGGCGACTTGTTTTAATTTTAGTTTTAGTCTAGTCTTTGTGTCAAGCTGTCATTTTAGTTTTAATTAGTTTTAGTCACGTTCATACTCTTTTTAGTCTAGTTAAGTTTCAGTCAACTAAAAGTCTGAGCACTTTAGTCAGAATTATCCATGACTATTTTAGTCTAGTTTTAGTCAATGCAAATTGTATTTTATTCTCTTTTTAGTAATGCAATTCTATTTAATCCAGTCAATATAGTATAAGTATCTAGTAGTATAGACAAAACCAAAATGTTGGCCTAGAACCCACACACTCTCTCAAACAAACAAACAAACACACACACACACACACACACACACACACACACACACACGTTTGTCTCAGTCGTTTTCAGCTCCAGTGGCTAACGTCTAAAGCTAACGTTAAAATGAGACACATTAACCACAACCTCATGAGTTGGCATCAGCTTTCTAAATAGAAAGTAACATTACGTTAATGTCTTGACTTACTTTCATTTCATTATGGAATGGCTTGAGATGTCTCTTAAGGTTCATGGTGTTTTTTCCTGTGATTTTGTGGCTGTTCTCCCCATTTTTTCCCCCAACACATTCTGTTTTCTTTTCCACTTCTATGTAATGAAAGTTTTTCCAAATTCCATTTATTCTTTTTCTCCCAAAGACGAACTCTATCTGGCCGGCCACGGTCCCAGCTTTCTCTGTGTCAGACTTCATTAAGTTTGTTGTCGTTTACGCTTGCCTCACTATTTAACTCACCGCTGCATCTTCTAAATTAAATAATGCCGCGACAGGGCTTGAGGAAGTAACGTCGCCTCCGTCTGCTCAGTGCGACCCGAATGCAACCTGATGCATTCCCTGAAGTCAGACACAAGGAACAGAAATACTGCAAAATAATAATAATAACACGACTAAACGAGACGAAATAACATAACATTTTGTCTCGTCTCGTTTTGGTCAACGAAAATGAAGAGACATTTTAGCATAGTTTTTATTTTGTAAACCATATTTAGTCTCGTTTTTATTTGTCAACAATATTACATTATACATTTAATTATAGTCATCGTCACATGACCAGCATTTACGTCTCGTCTCGTTTTCGTCACGTGATAAAGGTTTGTTGACAACGATATTTAGTCCTAATTTTCGTTGACGAAAACAACACTAACTGCATGATCCAGCCAAGTCTTGGCGAAAGGACACCAAAGCACTCGACATCCCCCTGGAAACGGAAAGAGGCCACTCCGCTTACGTCATCATTGTTATAACATTTTTTGTGTGACAAATTTATAATCCACTGATGGGTGTTATTTTCTTCTTCGCAGAGAGAGGGAAATACTAAATGAATAGGATTGGCCAGCTACTGTCTTTCTTTCTCATACTATTAAAGTTAATAAAGTTAGTATATATTATGCTTTTATTGCCAAGCTGACAGTAGAGAGATGCCAGGATACTTTAAAGGGGAACTCCACTGATTTTACACATCAATGTGTGTTTACAGGTGGAGAGTACTACAACATGTCAAAAAAGTTGTATGAAAGTTGATAAACTGCCTTAAGTAATAACTTGAGTCAGCATCAGTTGGGACTGAAGACTTACAAGTTTGGAAATGAACAAAATCTGAGGGTGTGGAGTTAGAAAGAAGTGAGCTTAGACCTCCTGTAGCTCTCCATCTATAATTAAGGATAGCTGCTCTAGGCTACATTAGCCTCTACTGGCATAACAACTGAATCTAGTGTTGCATTGTAGTTGGCTAATGTAGGCACCTTAACTGTCCATTGTGAGTCCAACAATGTGATAGGAGTACAATGCGAAATAAATGGAGTACTCTAAGATTTAATTTTCCCTTTTGTTTCCAAACCCAAGACTCCCATGTTTATATATTATATGTAAATGGAGCTTCTGTATAGAGATGTGTTGTGCATTGTTTTAGGCACATTTCCCCAAAATATAACCACCATCAGATAACCAGTAGTATCTTTGGTTAAGCGTAAAGGCCTGATTTATCGCTGAGGGAAAATGTCCTGGTACATTAATATAGTAACTGGCCTTGGTGACGTGAGTGCGGAATGTTTTAAGGTTGGACTCTCATCAGTCTTGATACAGCAACGACTTTCTAGCCTTTTCTCAACCTGTCTGCCCCCCCATACTGTACGTGTTGTGATTGATACAGCTAGTTATTAGCTGGTTATCTGTGTCTGTACAATGATGATGTTACTATGTGTCTTTGCAGAGATTCTACAGTCAGAAAGACCCAACCTGAGGAGGACACAGAGCGAGGAGACTCCCAGTACAGCTGGATCTCATAGCAGGTACGCACGCACGCACACACGCACATACACACACACACACACACACACACACACACACACACACACACACACACACACACACACACACACAAACTAAAAAAGCCTTTAAGGCACCTACCAAGCACTGTTCGCTAGACTGCTGATTTTAGTTTTCTGCAGATGTTATGGTATATTATAAGAATAATAGCACAATAATCAGCTAGCGCAACCTTTCTAAAATACTATTTGGAAAGTGCTTATGTGAAAAACAAAAAATCCGAGGCATAATTGTAATCAAAATAAAAGAAATAGATCTAGTAAAGGAAGCCTGAGCCAGTATGGTCAACTGAAGCACTTATGCAGAGTGCCAGCATGTTATCCCCCCCCTGAATGTGGTTTCAGAAGCTGCTCTCACTGGCTAGAATGGTAGTGGGATAATAAATAGTGGAGACTGCATTTATTTCAAAGCTTTGCGGCGGGGGTGCATGGGGTCGGATGGTATTTCCCTCTAAACATTGTAGGGGGGCAATAAGCACAGTTCAGCCAAGAGTCCAAACCGCCGCTGTCATGGAGAAGCAGTCGAACTCTATCCAGTTGTGTATGAACAGACCAAGAGGAGAGGTGATTTCTGTTGTCCCATGATGAGGAGCTCAGTGCCCAGGCATAAACACATTCATAAGGATATATTTATACACACACCAAGTGTCAATGTGAAATGGTTGCTTCCTTCCTCTGCTGCTCCTTCTCCTAGTTTTGGCGAATAAACAGAGCGCAGCCCTTTAATCCGGTTTGCTGCTGATGGCTGTCTGAGTTTGGCCTCAGCATTCCTTGGTCCTGGACGTGTTTTTCAAGTTATTGTCGGAAAAGTAAAGTTATATTTAGTGTTAGGAAAATATGAGGTTGTCCAGAGAACAAAAGTAGCCGACACCTCTGTGTGTGTATTTAGCGTGCTGGTCTTGACGTGTACACGCTCGTACATGTGCCAGGTCTACTTCCCTGAGTCAGGAACAACAATAGGTCTAATAACAAAGCTGTGGGGTGATCCACAGGAGGAGCATATGAAAGACAGTCAAAGAACAAGTGAAAAACAGTCTCTCTGCGCTGTCTCATCGCACCTCCCTCCTGCCTTTCCTCATCATCTCCTTTTCTTTCACTTTTTCCCTTCTTCTGCTACACATTCCCTTCTCTCTCACTCTTTCTCTGTTTGTCTTTCTTTCTTTTCTCAGGAGTAACAGGCACTCAGTGGGGGGTTCGCAGGGCGGCTCCCCAGGGGGCTCTCTGACTAACGGGGAGCTGAATGAGGAGCAGATCCCCGGGACCGGCTCGTCTGGCCGCCGTCGCTCCTCCAAGAGTCACATCAGCCCTGGAAGCAGCACAGGTATAGCAACAAAGTCCTCCTTATTATTGTTGATCTGTTTGTTATAGTGCGTTCCATTTACCTCGGAACTCGGAAGCCGGACTTGGGAATGACGTCACACCCAAGTTGAATCCGAATTTACAAGTCGGATTTTCATTGTGGGGTAGCTCTAGCCAGGTTAGCCATTGTTAGCAATACCAGTTGATAACAACCCATGACGCCCTTTTTGTGCATACAACATGTCTACAGATAGAAGATAGACAGGACTGTGTGTATGACTGATTTAGTGAGACACAAATAAGAATGAAGTGCTAATAACTGTATGTTACTACAGCTTTCACTGCTGTTGATGTACGGGACATCCATGTTGGATTTTGAGATCGGGGGACTCTTGAGTTTTTCAGAGTTCCAAGCTCGGAAATCCATGGTCAGGGGGCGTGTTTCCAACTTTGTCCTCGGAAAATCCAACTTCCGAGTACGAATGGACCACACTATTAGACCTGTTTTTGATGTTAAATGGATAGATGCTGCAGATAGTAATTCTGTATCTTTAAAGGGACACAAAAATACATTCCCACTGCCGCATAGTAAAAAAAGACCACATTATGTTAGGGTCTACAATGTTGTTGCTACACAACAAGCAGGATTCTCTGCTTATGCAGTACTATTCAGACTTATGTAGAGTCAAAACCTGTCATCAGAAACAGCTCAAGGGTTAGGTCAACAACAAAATACATGTTAATATGTTATAAATATTCTATTCTCTCTCTCTCTCTCTCGCTCTCTCTCCCTCTGTCTCTCTCGCGCTCTCTCTCTCTCTCTCTCTCTCTGTTAAATAGCTATAGCTGATAAACTCTGCTGCCAGAGGTTTTTGTTTTTTCATCATGACTTCATGATTAAAAAACATAAAGCCAAGTAGACAGTATCCACACAAACTGCCAAACATCCATTTTATCAGTGTGATACTGCATAATATCAATCTAAGGCTAATCCAGGTAGCCTTTTCTGTTTTAATCATGGATCTGTGAATCATACCCTGATAACATAAATAAGTAGATTAGAGGTTTGTGAGTGGAGTGTGGAGCTTCAGCTTTCAAAGCTCCGGCCAAGCTAACAGTTTGTTTACTGCTTGTCCTCTGGCTTTGTTTTTACAGCTCACCAGAATGAAATAATGTGTAGTAGCCAGCTTAGATGTCCCAGATGTCAGACCTTCTCAGTAGCACATGAATGTAGTATCATACTACTTATGACTAAAAAATATAAACTCACAAGCTGATTCTTAGATCCTGGTTCGGTATGAGCTATCTTGCTAACACTAACTATATGTTTTGAACTATCTTTCCTCTCTCTCATCCTTCTTCCCTCCCTTTGTCTTCTCCCAGACAAAGTTGAGTTGACGTCTAACGGGCTGGAGAGTAGTCGTGGGGGCGTGGCCCATCACACGCCTCCTCCACCCTCTCCGTCGGGCCGATCCCCAGCTGCCAACAGCAGTGGCGGTAGCCCCTCTCCAGGTCAAGATGCCCTGGGCCCGGCGCTGCCGGCGGAGCCCAGCGCCAGTGCCACCTCCAGCACTGAGCAGGCCGGCAACAGCACCACAGAGCCCCCCACAGACTCGCTCCCGGCAGGGTAAGAATCAGTGCATGCAAAGATAAAGTGCGTCAGAACCTTCTGAGATAGAACTTTTTGAATTGTCATAGCAATAGTCAATCAGAGTTACGTTATATACCATTTTTCATACATGTAAATGTAGCACAAAGTGCTAAATACAATACCCCCACACACACACACACACACACACACACACACACACACACACACACACAGATATATACACACATAACACAGTATCCCTCCCGCAGCCCCATTCACCCCTAAATCGACAAAAATGATTCATTAAAAACAGGAATTGAGCTGAACCGAACTGAGGAAACACCATCATAAGTGAGGAAACACCAGAGGCAAAAGACACTTATAACCAAACTATACTTAAATATATCAATGATAAAAGCTCTAAACAGTGGCTAATAAGTATATAAACTGTTGATTGTTAAAAACAATCCATAAAATACAGATACATAAATAAGTTAAATAAAAACAACTAATAAAATAAATGATAAAACTAACTAAATCAAACTTCATATAAATAAATAAATAGATCATAAGGAGATAGAATACAAAGTTGTTTAATAAAAGGCCTGAGTAAAAAGGTAGGTTTTAAGTTTGCCTTTAAAAATATCAATACTCCTCAGGCAGGCTGTCCCATAGATGTGGAGCAGTAATAATAATAAGAGTATGACTCACCATGATTTGTCGTCCAAACTTATTTATCTATTTTTAAGATTATCTTTTTGGCAATTTTAGGCCTTTATTGTTGACCAGACAGCTTAGACATGAAAGGGAGGACCTGATGGTTCGAGAGGGTTTATAAGATGAAAGCAAATCTAATAAATAACTAAAGCTAAGACCCAAGGAAAAGTGGAAAAGGTGGAGCTAATAACATTCCTCTGTGGTGTCACTCTGTACTCCAGTAGCTCTGTTCCATGTAAGAGTCTTAGTACGTCATGCTGATGAGCCAGCATGCACAATAGGAGGCCCTTTAACACAGTCGTTAATGACATTATTAAATACACCTGTGCTAAATGTCATAAAAAAGGCTTGTTAACAGCTGAAAGAGCTCAGCGTGAGGTGACAAAAACGTGTGAGATTGAAATAGTAACGTTTACCCTCTGTGTTGCTGTTAAAAAATGTAATTACAATACTGTAATACAAAACAATATTGAATCATGTGTTAACAATAGTATTTGTGAATGTGCAGAATGGTTAATGGGAGGAAAGTTGTTATAAACAGCTGTAGATTTAAATTCATCCAATGATTTGTGGTTGATCTCGCTACTGTCTCCTCTCTGTCTTGGTTGGCAAAGCAAAAGACAAAAAAATTAAAAAAGTTGCAAAGATAGATGGATATATTTGGTCGATAATTGCAAGGGTATCAACGGCACCTAAGGGTAACTACCGTTTGTTTTCAACTTGGACCCTATTTTCCTCTGTGTTTGTGTCTAAGTGACTGATAAGAACAACAATCTTTGACATTGGTCCAGTATTAAGCGTGAACTCTGTAACCGGCAGCCGCACACCGGGCTGCAATGTAACCCCATGGGGCAAATGTATGGGATTATTTTTGTGCCTTTAATTCCAAGCAACACTTCTCAAGTATCAAACAAAAATCACTACCTCAAGCAAAAAATGTCATCTCTAAAGTAAAACTCAGAACTTGCAAACAAAACATTTGTGTAGTCGTAAACTAGTTTTAATATATTTTATTCGTTTGATAATATGTCCTTTTTGTTTACAGTTGAGTTGCTCTCTCCATCACGTTTGCAGTTAAGGCAAGGGCAGAGGGAACTGTTAACAAAAGGACATATATGAAAATGTCCCTCTGGATGAATAAAGTATCTATCTATCTATCTATATTTATTATGAAACGAATAAAAGACCAATAGTTTACGACTACATAAATGTTTTGTTTGCAAGTTTTAAGTTTTACTTCAGAGATGACCATTTTTTGCTTAAGTAAGTGATTTTTGTTTGATACTTGAGAAGCACAAAAATAATCCAATACAAATGTGCATTGTCAATTCCGTCCACTAAAAGTTCTCGTTTTGCCACTGACAGGCTCAGATTATTATTCTAAATGTCTGACAACATTATGGAAAGGATCCCTACAGAGATAGACCTTTTTAAAACCTCTTTAAGACCTTTCTGTTTAATCAGAAACAGATCTGAGGCTGAGCGCTAAACCCACCAGACTCCATTTAAAAAAAACAATACTTTTAGCGTGTATAGAGCCAACATATTTTCGTAGTGAATGACTGCAGGTGATTAAGACATATTTAAAGAGCTGGTGTATCCTCTTTCTTCATTGCTCCTCTCTGTCACTATTGGTCACACACACTGCGCAGGTACTTTGCTCTCAACATAATCTAAGTTGTATATTAGGGAGAGGTTTTGTTTGCTGTAATTACATTCATTATGAAATCTTTAAAAACGGGTGCTTCTAATAGTTATGTATTGTGTGAATTGTAGAAGCAAATGTTACACTTTCTTTCTTTCTGTGTAGCTGGGAGCAGAGGGTGTTGCCTCATGGCAGAGTGTACTATGTCGACCACAACACCAAAACCACAACCTGGGAGAGACCACTGCCACCAGGGTATGCCTGTTACTTCTTTATACCTGTTTTCTCTGTTGATGCACTGGTTGTTTAACACATTAGGGTTAGATATGCTAACCAATATGCTGGGACGACATTGGGCCTTTATCAGATATCAGCCTTCCACCTCTGACACTCTGTAAATATCCAGTCTGAAACTAATTACAATATCATGCAACAAACAAACTAACAAATTAAATGCAGTTTAGATAAATTGCATTCTATTTTGTACAGATTTCAAAGCCCTCTAAGGCGCTTTTTATTTTGAACTACAGTATATAGACACTGGACTTAAACCTGACCTTAGTGGAAATCTGGTTGTTGAAGAAATACCAGACAGTTGGTACAATAAAAACCTTTACAAAATAACGAGGGACGTCCCAATAAGCTTTTTTGACCCCAATATTGAATATCTGCCGATACCGCGTCCCGATCCGATACTTGTATTTGCTCAGATGATAGAGCTGCACACCTTTTTTTTTTTTTTGTTTACAAAAATAACTAAGTAAACAAAGTAACTCAAACATGTCTTAAGCTTAATACATTTACGATAGTGCAGCAAGTGAGTCTTTTCTCTAAACACCAAAACAGTTCTCTTTAGGATCCCAGCAAACCCCCAACCAAAGAATAAACTGTTTTAGCTTCCCCACTTGACTACGAAAACTACACTTAGTGATGGCTCTTGTGCTTAATAGTCAGTCTTTGATTTTCTTCTTGTGTTTACCGATGTCGACTTCAGGGAATAACGGCCCGTAAGAGCGTGGTTTACTTGAGCAATCAAGGACAACGTGTGAAGAATTGGAGTAAAAATCAGGTGACTAAGAAAGACAGACTTTTTAAATTGTTGCCAAGGGCCGGCAAGCTACAGACACTGTGACAGACACTGGTGAGTGGCCGCACGCCATGTTGGTTTGAAAGTGCCAGCATCCAGACAGTCTGGCGGTGCGTCTGTGGCGCAGGGCGTGTGTGATGAAAGGCGGCGGTCACTACAAGCTGATGTAAATGATTGGAGTAAGGTAAACGGGGTGAATGCCAATCCCTGATCAGTAACTGATATACATGAATCAATAACTGCATACATGAATTGAGAGATTAACAGTAGTCATTTCAGCAGCAGAAAGACTGAAGTCAGTTTAATTTTGTAAACAATAAAATTAATGTTACAAGCCTTGTAGCCTTAATTGGCTTTGAGACTATGTTTTGTTGTCCCTACGCCTGCGGATTGTGGGGGGGAAAACTCTGACTGTTGTTTGTGCATATGCACCAAACAAGAGTTCAGAGTATTCGGCCTTCTTGGAGACCTTGAGTGGAGTCCTGCATGGGGCTCCAGTCGGGGACTCCATAGTTCTGCTGGGGGACTTCAACGCGCACGTGGGTAATGATGGAGACACATGGAGAGGCGTGATTGGGAGGAACGGCCTCCCTGATCTAAACCAGAGTGGTTGTTTGTTGTTGGACTTCTGTGCTAGTCCTGGATTGTCTATAACGAACACCGTGTTCGAACATAGGGATGCTCATAAGTGTACTTGGTACCAGAGCACCCTAGGCCAAAGGTCAATGATCGATTTTATAATCGTTTCATCTGATCTGAGGCCATATGCTTTGGACACTCGGGTGAAGAGAGGGGCGGAGCTGTCAACCGATCACCATCTGGTGGTGAGTTGGGTCAGGGGGTGGGGGAAGACTCTGGACAGACCTAGTAAGCCCAAACGGGTAGTGCGGGTAAATTGGGAACGTCTGGAGGAGGCCCCTCTCTGACAGACTTTCAACTCACACCTCCGGTGGAGCTTTTCGTGCATCCCTGTGGAGGCTGGGGGCATTGAACCCGAGTGGACAATGTTCAAAGTTTCCATTGCTGAAGCTGCGGTGAGGAGCTGTGGTCTTAGGGTCTTAGGTGCCTCAAGTAGCGGTAACCCACGAACACCGTGGTGGACACCGGTGGTCAGGGAAGCCGTCCGATTGAAGAAGGAGTCTTTCCGGGATATGTTATCCCAGACGACTCCGGAGGCAGTTGCAAGGTACCGAAGTGCCCGAAGGGCTGCAGCCTCTGCCGTGAAAGAGGCAAAGCAGCGTGTGTGGGAGAAGTTCGGAGAAGACATGGAGAAGGACTTTCGGTCGGCACCAAGGTACTTCTGGAAAACCGTTCGCCACCTCAGGAGGGGGAAGCGGGGAACCATCCAAGCTGTGTACAGTAAGGATGGGACGCTGTTGACCTCAACTGAGGAGGTAATAGGGCGGTGGAAGGAGCACTTTGAGGAACTCCTAAATCCGACTAATACGCCCTCTATGGTAGAGGCAGAGCTGGAGGATGAGGGGGGGATTGGCATCAATTTCCCTGGTGGAGGTTGCTGAGGTAGTTAAACAACTCCACAGTGGCAAAGCCCCAGGAATTGATGAGATCCGTCCAGACATGCTTAAAGCTCTGGGTGTGGAGGGGTTGTCTTGGTTGACACGCCTCTTCAACATTGCGTGGAAGTCTGGGACGGTGCCTAAGGAGTGGCAGACCGGGGTGGTGGTTCCCCTTTTTAAAAAAGGGGGGACCAGCAGGGTGTGTGCCAATTACAGGGGTATCACACTTCTCAGCCTCCCGGTAAAGTCTACTCCAAGGTGCTGGAAAGGAGGGTTCGGTCGATAGTCGAATCTCAGGTTGAAGAGGAACAATGCGGATTCCGTCCCTGGTCGTGGAACAACGGACCAGATCTTTACTCTGCAAGGATCCTGGAGGGAGCCTGGGAGTATGCCCAACCAGTCTACATGTGTTTTGTGGATCTGGAGAAGGCGTATGACCGGGTGCCCCGGGAGATACTGTGGGAGGTGCTGCAGGGAGTATGGGGTGAGGGGGTCCCTTCTCAGGGCCATCCAATCTCTGTACGACCAAAGCAAGAGCTGTGTCCGGGTTCTCGGCAGTAAGTCGGACTCGTTTCAGGTGAGAGTTGGCCTCCGCCAGGGCTGCGCTTTGTCACCAATCCTGTTTGTAGTATTTATGGACAGGATATCGAGGCGTAGTCGGGGTGGAGAGGGGTTGCAGTTCGGTGGGCTGGGGATCTCATCGCTGCTTTTTGCAGATGATGTGGTCCTGATGGCATCATCGGCCTGTGACCTTCAGCACTCACTGGATCGGTTTGCAGCCGAGTGTGAAGCGGCTGGGATGAGGATCAGCACCTCTAAATCGGAGGCCATGGTTCTCAGCAGGAAACCGATGGAGTGCCTTCTCCAGGTAGGGAATGAGTCCTTACCCCAAGTGAAGGAGTTCAAGTACCTTGGGGTCTTGTTCGCAAGTGAGGGGACAATGGAGCGGGAGATTGGTTGGAGAATCGGCACAGCAGGTGCGGTATTACATTCAATTTATCGCACCGCTATGACTAAAAGAGAGCTGAGCCAGAAGGCAAAGCTCTCAATCTACCGGTCAGTTTTTGTTCCTACCCTCACCTATGGTCATGAAGGCTGGGTCATGACCGAAAGAACAAGATCCAGGGTACAAGCGGCCGAAATGGGTTTCCTCAGGAGGGTAGCTGGCGTCTCCCTTAGAGATAGGGTGAGAAGCTCAGTTATCCGTGAGGAGCTCGGAGTAGAGCCGCTGCTCCTTTGCGTCGAAAGGAGCCAGTTGAGGTGGTTCGGGCATCTGGTAAGGATGCCCCCTGGGCGCCTCCCTACGGAGGCGTTCCAGGCACGTCCAGCTGGGAGGAGGCCTCGGGGGAGACCCAGGACTAGGTGGAGGGATTATATCTCTAACCTGGCCTGGGAACGCCTCGGGATCCCCCAGTCGGAGCTGGTTAATGTGGCCCGGGAAAGGGAAGTTTGGGGTCCCCTGCTGGAGCTGCTACCCCCGCGACCCGACCCAGGATAAGCGGATGAAGATGGATGGGACTATGTTTTGTTAGTATTTACAACAACAACTCTCCTCTTGTCTCAGAAGATGTCTGTTGAAAAGGAAAGAACATAAGTTACTTAGCACTTCACTAGGGCATAATGAGAACTGATGTTCAATAGGCATACAAAGCCCAGAATACACAGGAATTAATACAGCTGTACATATAGTATGTACACTATTATACCCTGTTTCATTCACAAGCGAAACAAGTGGTTCTACGTGCTTGGGGACGGGACAGCGGGCACGCTATATGGTCGAGCAAGCCAGAGAGTGACTGAAGAGAGGGAGCGGCATTAGAACAAAGCTGTGAATCGGAGAACTAAAACATTTTCGCCGTTTCACCGCTACTAGAAATGCAACTGTAGCAAGTATCTCACTATCACCTCATTCAAATTTTAAGACGCTACAAATAATATCCAGCTACAACAAAGCCTGAAAAGTCGGAAGTTAGAACAGAAGTACAGAGAGTCACTATGGAGATGATACACTGTCTCATCTCATCAAATTGGTGTAAACTTGCAGGTTTTCAGAACTTTGCAGACCACAAGTAGCTGCAAGTGTCAACTCCTCTCGTCGTGAATCATCAGTCAGAACTGGGCTTTAAAGTTCATCAAAGGCCAACTAAATGTGAAAAAACACTGCAGCTTTACTTCATCCCTCCAAGCGAATCATCTGATTGCAGCGATTCCATTACATTGAACAAAATTTGACTCCAAATTAAGCCATTTTAAATGCTGGTGTGGCTGGGCCTTTAAGTGTTCACATTATTGGATATTATGTATAGATAACATACAGAAATGTGTCCAGAGCAATGTTCATGCTCAGCCGCAGGGTTGTCAGCTGCCAAACCAAGCCTCGTTGTTTGTTTGTTTTTCAGAATGTATTAAGAATGTGTGTTCTCAATTATAACTACACACATTGTAATTGGTACTAAATCCCCTAGTTTGTGTGCTAAGCCATCAGAATGAGAACACAGTTTTCTCCCTCTCTCAACAGAGTCCAGCCCTTTTATGACATTTTTACTTGCACCCATTGTTTATTGATTTTCACAGAGCGTGTGACTGGGTGACAGAGGGAAAGAGAGGCTGTTTTTAGGAAAAAGGTTACCCCCCTTCTCCCCAAACCCCCATCTCAGTTTTTCCATACAAGGAATGAGAGTGTGGGGGCCCGGAGAACAAAAGTCCTTTCTTAGAGCCACATGTACTTCCATCCACCACTGTGTTGGCTCCTGGCCGCCACGACCCTTCAGAGGATCAATTAGCAGGCTAATGCCGGGCTAGTGCTCCAGATGTACACACCAGGAACTGTTTAGAGGCGGGGAGGGGGGGGGGGGGGGGGGGGGTTAGGCAATCGAGGTTTGGAAGCTGAAATAATGAAAGCCATCCGAAGTCAGACTGAGGAGAGCTTCTGAGCCACTCTGCTCTTTATCAAATATACTGTAGAGTTTATAACCAGTGATGCATCACAAGCTCAACCACTCTGGTAAGTTGCAGGACGTCATAACTTATTTACTTTAGTTGTAGTAGTAGGGCCTCTTAAATTCAAACTGATGCTGTGTTTACATCCCTACTTGTCAGCCGCGCATGCTGTCTGTAAACCACAATGATTTCAAAGTTTGAAAGTTAAACAATAGAAACTACTTTTTAAAGCATTTTGTGTTTATCATAAATATTGCAGTTTACATCAAATGGTCACATTGTTACATTTTAACGGTGTCTTTTTAAATGGTTAAGTTTAGAAAAAAAAAAACATTTCTAAGGCCTAAATAAATAAATCCCTGTCTTACTTTTCCCCATTGTTGTTCTTTCTCCAAATTATTTTTTGTATTTTCAATTTATACATCCATGATTTTCAACCACAGAATAACGTCAGACAATCTGCTTCCTTTTTACACCGGCAAGCGCATGCCCAGTGTTAGCACCTGTCTCTTTAAACCCATTTCCTGAAAAAGTCCAGTCTGCTCTGATTCGTCAGCGTTTCCAGGTCTTCGACATCTGTATTCCGTCATTGCAGCTGGAGAATGACTGTAACGGCACTGTAGTAAAGTTGTGACATCACAACCGTTCGGTAGTCCTGACAGCTCGTTTAAAGGCACAGTTTCTGAATACAGGCTGTGTGTATTTCTCTGTGGATTGGGCATTCTGATACTTTCACAGTATTTATATAGCAGCTAAACCTGCTTTATTAATCACAACAGACACGGGAATCACACTTTTTACAATATGGGGTCGTTCATTTTTAGAGCTATCCTGTACCAAGGTACACTCAAATTCTAAAAAGTAAATCTGTGTACTTTCAGCAGTGAAATATCAGTGGAGCGAGTAGTAAACTCAAGTGTTATAGGAATTGGAACCAAAGATGAAGCAGATTCGTATAGCAGATTGTTCAGTTTCCTTTAGTCAACACATGTCAAACTTCATCCCATTAGAAAATGGGATAAAGACAGAAGATAGGAGCTCATAGTTTTTTGCTGTTAGCCACCATGGTGATACATAATGAGTGGACTATCCACAATAAAAGGATGTACTCTATAATTATAATCTGGACAGTTCATAGTGAGTAGACGGTACACTTGTAGTTCCTAGAAATACATGGAGTAGCATGACTGGTACAAAGAGATAGCCTAACTAAGTAGAGACTCTCAGACAGGCCGTTGTGGGATCTGGGCTTTTCCCTGGCTCCAGTAAATAACTAGCTAGTGCTAATATCAGAGAGGGAACAGTATTTATTCTTGCCATTTAAAGGAAGCTTAGAGGCACAGTGGTCAGAGAGACTATCCCTCAACCAAATAATTCCCTGTGTTTGCAATCATCTACGTTGCTTAAGTGTCCTTGAGCAAGATATTGAAACCTACCAGTTCCTGGGGTGCAGTCGTGTCGCTGAGCCTGACTTCTGACCACAAGAGAAAATAGATTTTCCATTCAGGGGACAACTTATTCAAAGTTTTGTTTCTCAACTGAAATCTTCAGGGTGATAATGGAGACCATGTGAGACGCCATTGCTAAACTTGTCAGCACTATGCTGAAAAGTCTTCAGCAAAGGAGTTTTAGACCCTAGAAATACCATTTACAACACAGTATACACACAGCTTTTGAGAACGGGGCCATTTCTATGGCTTATCAGTGTTGATCAAGATTTTCAAACTTATTTGAAGGAAAATTGCAGTTATCCATAAGGGTCATGCAGTTTTGTCAAGGCCAGTAAAAAAAGTTGTTAGTTGTTATTGGAGTCTCTTATTTTAAGACTTTTGTTACTTGCTGAGTGAAATGAATATCAGCTGCCATCTCACTAAAGTACCAGATGAAATATATAATGTGAACATTAGTAGTGAAGACACAATTTGCATGTCTAAAGAGTTGTTTTTAGAAATGTTGGAGTTTAGGTTCACCTAATCTGAATAATATTGGTGCACAACATCTGTATACATGTTGGATCTTGATGCCACTCAAAGTTAAAGGGCCCTATTTTAACGATCTAAGCGCACGGCGTGAATCGTCTGGTGCTGGTGCGTTTAGGGCGTGTCCACTTTTGCTAGTTTGACGGCAGTAAAAAGGGTCCGTGCGCATGGTTCTAAAGGGTTGTACTTAGTGTCTTCATTAATCAGAGGTGTGTTTTGGGTGTAACATGCAATCAACCAATCAGAGATCATCTCCCATTCCCTTTAAAATCCAGGCGCGTTTGGACCTTGGAGCATTGCTGTTATGATGGAGGATTTGCACCGTAATATTTTTATTTGTAATCTTTTGCATGTGTGTGTGCTGCTGTGCGTCCCTGTGTGTGTAACAAGCATAGTGTGCGCGTGCTGTGCACGAGCCTAGGAGCATTTTACTAATGTTCTGTTAAAATAACAATGAAATGCTGCGTTATTGACTTTAGACCAGGTTTTTGTTGGTCAATGGCGCCATCACATCTCGCTGCCTCAAGATAGAAATACTCCCAGAATGCACCTGAATACACCTCCCTGTAAGACCAGCACGCCCAGAATGCACCTGAACACACCTCCCTGTAAGACCAGCACGCCCAGAATGCACCTGAACACACCTCCCTGTAAGATCAGCACGCCCAGAATGCACCTGAGCACACCTCCCTGTAAAATCAGCACGCCCATGGGCCACAGATGGGCGCAGGGCCATTTGCTATTTAAATGATGTGGGCGCTGGGAAACTGACATATGCGTCGCTCTTAAACTAGCAAAGACACTTGCGTCTGGCTTTGTGCTGCGCCGAGTGTAAGATAGGGCCCAAAATCTTTAAGATTTTCTACTTCTGTTTATTAGGAGACACGTGGTTACTGCTTGTAACAGCAAGTGTGTTTTTAAGGATATATAACTCTGAGAATATTCTATATTTTTCTTATTTTCAACAAATCATATGAATAGACCCAAACCAACAATGAATTGATTCTATAGGCAAACTATTAAAAATCATTAAAGAGCCACACTGTAGTTTGATTTGACACAATCCCACATACACCGTCCTGCTGCACCAAATATGCCCTAGAGCACCAAACGTGGATTAATCCACTGCTGTTTTAGATTTAATCATTCTTTCAAAAAATTATAGTTTATATATCTTTACTTGTTTTTCTTTAGATTTATAGTTTTTAGTGTAGCCAACACAAAAACATGGGCTTCATTGTGTCATGTTGTTTTAATAGAGTCATGGGATACCAATGGTGTCGATCCTTGCCATAAGCACCCACAATCTGATATCATGCTGCAAGCACATGAGTGTTTTTTCACACAAACTTGTTCATATTTTCTTTATACTAATTTTAATGTACAATAGTACTGCTTACCTTGGTGACAAATACTCTTATTACCCGTGACTAATTCACAATA
Source organism: Sander vitreus (assembly GCF_031162955.1). NCBI lineage: Eukaryota > Metazoa > Chordata > Actinopteri > Perciformes > Percidae > Sander > Sander vitreus. Next base: position 35,834,679 of record NC_135862.1, read on the forward strand.
AAATGCACCCTGTGGTTCGCAACCCTTTTAATCTGAAGCAGGAAGAATTTTTTGGAAATGTTAGGGAATAGTAACAGAGTACTTGCATGCATTGTTTCCTGTTCCCCGATGGCCAGTCAGTTTACATGCCTGGCCAGCTGGTTGGCCCGGAGTGTCAGACCAGTGTTAACCCTGAAAGACCCTTGGAACCACCGCCGATGTCCTGGTGGCCTAGTGGCTAAGCCACCAACTTTAAACTGCAACGTCCCTGGTTTAAATCCGACATGTCATTTTCTGTCATTTCTCTACTGTCAACTTGGTAACAAATGCATAAAATGCACCAAAACTCCTAAAGAATAGGGTTTGATTTCTGGAATATAAATTTTGATAAATATGTACTCATACAGGAAAAGTTGACTGAGCGTGTAAACTCCCACCTGCAGTAAATCTTTCATGCAGCTCTCCTCTACTCTGAACACACAGTGAATATGTGTGTAAGTTTGCATTAATAGCTTCGCTGCAACAAAGGTGGGTCTATTTAGAGGACTTGAACCCCCGGTAGGACCCAGGACTCAGCCACTAACAGTTATACTCATGATTATACTGTAAATGTGTGAAGGAGAGAGTAGAATTATTATTATATGTGTATTTGTACTTATGTGTCTCATGTTTTATATATAATGCAATATTGAATTGCTTTGAAAAGTGTGTGTTCCAGACAGGTAAAATCAGGCATTTTAGAATATGTTGAGATTTTTACTGATTTAAAGTTCACTGTAGAGGAGTATAGAGCAGAATTTATTTTACAGCTCGTCTCACACATCCACTGCTGTAGCGGGTGTTTTTTAGTTTTTAGTTAGACCACTTCAGAAAAAGATCAAACCAGTGATGAAGAAGGGTACAGAAATACCAGCTGCTGAAAGGTCTAAAGAACATAATGGAGTATAAACATCGGGGCTACAGTGGAAGCACAGTCACGGTCTACATTTATTCCTCTGTGTGTGTGTGTGTGTGTGTGTGTGTGTGTGTGTGTGTGAGAGTGAAGCATGTTCGTATCTGCACGGTGTGTTTTTGTTAGCATACGGAAATTGATGCTGTTTTCTCTTCCAAATTCTGTAGCGCTGAAGTCAGAGATATGAGAATAGCAGCAGAGCAGCAGTCAATCCTGCTGAGCCCAGGGAACTGGTCTCTCTCTCTCTCTCTGTGTGTGTGTGTGTGTGTGTGTGTGTGTGTGTGTGTGTGTGTGTGTGTGTGTGTGTGTGTGTGTGTGTGTGTGTGTGTGTGTGTGTGTGTGTGTGTGTGTGTGTGTGTGTGTGTGTGTGTGTGTGTGTGCGTCCGTGCGTGCGTCCGTTTGGACCGTACACACAAACCCCCCAATCTCAGGGGAAGAACAGTATACATAGACGTCTGAGTAATGTTGATGGCAGGCACTGGCAAACAAACACACACCACCACACATGGTTATTGTCACTCAGACAGCTGGCGTCCCCCATTGTTTTCCGTAATCATTGTAATTGAAGGCTGGCATTGTCTTTAAAGTGAACACACTGATGACGTCTAAGGCTGAGCCAAAGCGCTAATAACACCACAAAATGTAGTTTTTTAAAGTTGGGGACCTGCCGTGAGAATACCCACCAGCATTATACTGTTCCTGAAAAGTTGGTTTCCTGGAGCTATAGAACAAGTTTACCAGTTTATCACCGATCATGTGCAAGTTTGGATTTTTTTGTTTTACATCCACAGCTCCTTAGAAGGTATGATAAGTTAAAAACTTTAATTTAAAGCCAAAAGTAGTGTAAAATATGTGTTGGTATCTGTTGTCTTTAATGAAGTACATTCTGTCAGGGATAGTTTGGTTTAACCATCTAAGCAGCATAATCTATCCTTTCCTCTCCCCCCTTGATTTCCTTCTCCATGTCTTTCCTGCTTCTTTACGTCATTACTCTTTCATCCCTTCTTCCCTCTTTTCTTTCTTCTTTTCTTCCTTCCTTTCTCCTTCCATCCCACTCTGTTCCCCTCCTCTTACTGATTTCTTTTCTTGCCTTTGTTTTTTCTTTCCTCGTCTATAAATCAGTGCTGTTACTATCAGCAGCGCAGCTTTTTGATACAACCACCCACTCTTGACATGCTTAATATACGATAAAGATGTTGTTGAAAGCCACAACCCCTCTCATTCCCACCCTCTCTGCCCCCACCAGCTGGGAGAAGCGAGTGGACCAGCGGGGCAGGTTCTACTACGTGGACCACAACACCAGAACCACCACATGGCAGAGGCCCACGGCCGAGACCGTGCGGAACTACCAGCAGTGGCAGAGCCAGCGCAGCCAGCTGCAGGGCGCCATGCACCAATTCAGCCAGCGCTTCCTCTACCAGGTACTCCGGGCCTTCACCACCGCCAAGTTTACATGCACACAGTACACTGGTACAGTGGTTCCCAACGTTTTTGGTCTTGGGTACCCCCACAGCCCTGTCAGATAAACTTGCGTACCCCTTCATTAATTCCCAATTCGACATGCTCATAAGTTGTGCATTTTCCAGTTGTGTCACTTCCTACAGGTTCCTGGGGGTAAAACCCTGCGGGGTCACTCACACATTACTGCTGGGTTTAAAGTTTCTCTGCTTCAGGTCACAGGAGACTGAAACCCCAGTGAAATACTTTTCATGAAAATGCCACATAATGGATCTTTGTTTAGATTTGCACGTCAACCCAACAAGGCACCTCGGGACTGAGCACGATCAGTACATGTTTTGAATAAGATCAGCGCTGAATGCGACACAGTGCGGTTTACTTGTTGGCTAACAGTTTAGAAGATGTCGGTTATAGGGGGGAGGGGGGTTTGAAGATGTTATTTGAGACTTGTTTATAGTATTTTTCCAGTGGAGGTTTGTGTCTCCTCTCAGTGATCAGCCAAGGTCAGACTGTAGCCAGACAGTAAAGACTTATGGGACTAAAACAACAGAGCTTTCTCAATGGACCATTAGTAAAACCAGCCTTAAAACTCTTATAGGCTTCTATAAAAAAAAACACCCCACCCTGAAGGGGTGTGTGTGTGTGTGTGTGTGTGTGTGTGTCAGTGTGTCAATTTTATTGAAAGTTTTATGGACATTTCTCTCTTCTTTCTATGTATCTTACTTTGGCTTTTTGGGTTTTTTCATCTGTTTCTTAATGTTTGGTTCTCCAGTTGTGTGTTTTCCATCTTTGAAATAACCTTTACCTGTTAGATTCACTCCATCCATCCTTCTAACCATCCCATCTGTCCATCCTTTTATTCAAACACTATTATCCTGTCCCTCCCTTTTTTTAAACTGGTTTTTCAACTCATTAACAATTTCACAGCCAAAGATTCCTCCGTTTACACTCTGGATCCCATCATCATGTAGTATCTCTGTCTGCCTGCGGCTGCTGTGGTCACTGTTGATGTTTTGAACAAAGGTTTGAAATGTTTTATTACTCAGTTAAACCAGAATCTTCAGTCTCATAGTTTTGGTCTCCTCACACAGCTTCACACTATTGAAGTTGTTGAACTGAGTATTAATCCCTAATCAAACATCTGGGCAGTTAAACATACAAGCAGTGGAGAAACAGAAGTCCTTTGTGAAAGGTTAAACACAGAATGTGAACTGGTGGTGTAGCTGGTAACTTTTACTGATTTATTGTCCACTGGCATTTACAGTAGCTCTTGGCAGGTTATCGTTTTGGAGTCTTATTGCTCTGTTTACACCGATGTTATTACTGTAACTGAAATAGACACATCATGTAAGACTAAAATCACATGAATATGAATGCATCAGTAAGTGTAAGATGTCATTTATTTTGTTCTAGGTTTAGGTATCGAACCTCAATACTTTTGGAGTTCCAAACTAAATGTGTACATAGCACCAAGTTTTGAAAGTACCGAAAAGCTGATTTCCTTATTCTTTGATCAGATATGTTTTTATTTATGTCATAGCTTTGCTCATTTTAAATAATCTTTCAGTTTCTTGTACTGCTTGTGTTAAGGGAAAACTAAACGCTGTAAAGTATAGCTAGTGTTCCAGATTCTGCTTTTTTCCACTGTTCTCCACCTGTTTTGGGGAGGAGTTGAGAGTCATCATTTAGAAGATATGCAGTAGGTTCCATTGGTAATTGTACCCCTATTAACTCTGTAAGTGTTCTAATAACCTTTCCCCAAAAATCAAATACTCCTGGACACTCCCATACTGTACAACATGTAAAAAAAGAGCGGTTCCAGGGGGGCAAAAGGAACAATATGGGTCAGGTATTAATCCCATTTTGTGTCTAATTCTCGTTGTTAGGTAAGCTTTATGACAAAGTTAAAAATGTATATACTGATGGTTTGGTTTTTTTGAAGCACCCGTTCCATTAGCCAAAAGGAGCGTCTATATTTATGATGGTATTGAAAATCCTATCATCAGGATTTTTAAATACCGCCCAAGCCTAGTGCGATCTGTCTTTTTTTATCTCGAGTATGGCAGCCGACAGCGAAGCCAAATGTTAGTTTTAATGTTTTTAACAAAGAGAAATGTTCTTCCCTCATCCTAAAATAGTCCTAAATCAATACTAGAGTACTTTTTTGTTTTATGAATGAAACGGTACACAAGTTAAAGTAGCCGGGCTGTGTGTGTTTGCACAATCAGCGATGATCATCCCTGCAAACCCCACCCAAAAACTTCCTGTACTTTCAGAAAGTTCCACCCTCAAGTTATTTTTGGGGGGTAAAATGGCCACGGTAAAAGTCCCTTGAACTTAATTTAGACTCTGATCCCTGCGGATGAATGAATGAATGAATGAATTCCTGAAAAGGTTCCTAGTCCCTGGGGAAAGTTCCTGCCGTGGAAAAGGGTTCTGGGTATGTTAAGGGTACTTGGCACTGTCATGATGAATTCATGTTTTAATGTCACCAAAGGTGACAGACACCACACACGCTCCACCTCTACGGTGGGACAGAAGCATTCAGGTTTGGTGTGGGCTTCGTTCCACCTCCTTCTCTGCCCTTGTTCCCATCCCTCCTCTCCCTCAGTGTGTTTGTGAGAAAAGCCAATAGGCAGGTCTGCCCTCCATGTTGATAGTACACTGCTCTGTCTTGGAATGCCCACACTGCTGATAGCAGCTACTATTTATGGCCCCAGTGTGTGTGAACAAGGAAACGCACACAAAAGAGCTCATAGTTTAACTGTGAACACACAACACAGCCACATGTTCTACTGCCCGACTGACACTCTCACTGGGTGTTGGCAGACGCGCTATAAAAAAAACGGTTACTCAAAAACATTTTGATAATTTATCATCCTCTGCCATTATAAATCAGGACGGGTCAAGTTCATTTTCTGTGGCTGTTAAGGTATTGGGGGATATGTGTGTGTGTGTGTGTGTGTGTGTGTGTGTGTGTGTGTGTGTGTGTGTGTGTGTGTGTGTGTGTGTGTGTGTGTGTGTGTGTGTGTGTGTGTGTGTGTGTGTGGGGACATGTTCACAGTGCTGTAATGTTGAGGTCAGGTGCCACATTTCTTTTCTGTAGCACATGACAACCAACAAGGGTCAAGGGGCCCGGTCGTCCTCTTAAATGGACCATGGCGCTGTAACGGGTGCCTGCATGCTAACACACACACACACACAGTATATACACGCTGTGTGTGTGTGTGCAGAGTAATTGCAGCTCGTTAGGAATCCCAGAGAGCGCAGCCTTGGAGTCATTAACTGCTGTTTCCGGCTCTCCCCTTGCTCTTCCCCCCCTTTCTTTTCACCTTTAACAGTCTTCCTTTCCTTGAACTCTATCTTTTTTCTTTTTTTCTTTAACCCCCCCTCCTGATCATGCTGTCGCCTCTCCAAAATCCCCCACAATCTCCATTTGCCTCTCAAAATCCCCCTTTTCTGTATCCCACAGAAATGTCTTAATTTCTATCTTGGCTCATTTCGGTAACCTCTCCCTCCTTTTCTTTTTTTCTGTTTTTACCACTCTTCATCCTCTGGCTTCAAATCAGTCTTTCGCTCCCTCCTCTCATTTTCCCTCAATTGCCTCCCTCCGCTCTCCCTCTCTGACTTTCTGTCCATTCTCGCTGGAACAGGGACCCTTAACAGCAGCATCTGAATCGGCCCTGTGTTTTATCACCACTGAACAGAAAGCGTACACACGGCTGAATGTCACGTTCACTAATGTTTACACACAACCCGTCAGTGCTCATGTTTCAATAAAGCATGTTTGTAAGTGGTTCATACTATGAAAGGACAATGCACAGAAGTTATTTAAACTGCACTGATGCTGGTTTTGTTAACATTATGTTATGAATAAAAGGAAAAAAAAAATCCTGGGCAGATCATTTTCCTCTGCACAATATAATCTTTTAAATACGCACATTTGTATTTACGGGCATTTAAGCTGCATTCTGGCATTTTCCAAACAACACCAATAGGCCAAAGAGTGCTTATATGTTTACGTGTTACTGTTGAGCTGATTAAGAGACTGACACTGTGGGTCCCAACTCAGACAAAATAGACACATCTTTTTAGCCTATAATTGTTTACATTGAAAGTATGCCCAATTAGGTTTTAGCAGTTCCTGTTTGCTATGTACCCATGGCTATGACACCTATCACTGGATTACTTTGAAAACTTAAAAACCTGATCGTTGTCAGGCAAGTTCTGGAGTTATAAGGAGTATCTGGAGTTATGGACGTTAATTTGCAGTGGACATTGGCGATAATGCTGTCCTCTGGAAATCACACTAAATCTAACAAAACAGTATGTGTATTGTGTGAGTGTTCAGGTTTGACTGACTTATGATTTAAAGAAGGCATAAGAATTGCCATAGTATCAAAAACTGAGGAGGACACACTGTTGGATGCTGTCCTCCTCTCAATGCCTAATGAATCTATCTCTTTCTCTCCCTGACCCTGTCTTTCTGCTTCAGCAGCACTGGTGGAAGCCTGAAAATATTGTAAACAAATTAATAACATAACTAATTCCACTGGTGGGACTGTTGAGCTCTGTTTCAGACCGATACCTCCAGTTCAGGCTGCTCCTCATCCTCAACACAATCATTTTTCAGTCGCGGAAAATACTTTTCAATACTCCTCTGGATTGAAGCAGAACATTCAGTGTAAGAGTAAAAAAATTAGATAACATTATTTATAATAAGTTTATTGGATTCACAGCTGCTACATATAGTGTTTTGATCTCGACAACCCAACTGCATTTTACCGCAAACTTGCGACTAGTTAACTTTCTAAAGCAGGCGCCATCGCTTGTTTGCTAAGAGTCGGGTCGGGACTCAACATTAACACACTGACAACATTGTATTCAGAATATAAAATATTTTTATAGCACTTTTTAATGTGTGATTGTGTAAAGGTGTTCACGAGATACCAACTTTTCGTGAACTTGTGAATTTCACCATCTTTTCTCCTTTTGATGGAGACAGACGCTGTGTGCACGGAGGGGAGGGGCTGCGTGCGTGTGTGTGTGTGTGTGTGTGTGGCCTATGTGAGAGAGACGACGGAGTGCAGGGAAAGGAAATGCAGCTGAATAAATACGCTGTTTTAAATAGCGTTAAAAAAAATAATAACGAAACGCAATATGGCGGCCGGTGTTGATTGTGTGGCGCACCGCCACAAATTACTCTATATGTGGGAAACAGTTATTTACATCAAACCTGCGTGGCTAAATCAGTGTGAAACACACATACTATCCTTGTGTATCTCCTCTCTGCAGACATCTTTGCAACAGCAATGTGACTAAAGTTTTTACAGTTGTATAAATTCATAGTTTTAGTCTTACTAATAGGTTTGAAGTCACATCAGTGGTAAAAGTGTTCCAACATGTTAAAAGCCACTCGCTGAAATTTTCACCTGGCGTGGTGGTGCCTGGCCTTGAAAACGGGCCTTTATGGCGTATTCCTTCCAGATCCATAACACTCAGCCATTATTTCACACATTTCTGCCAACATGCTGCTTTTCCCTCTCTTATGCTCCCTGCCTTGTTTTCTCAGTCTCTCTTTCTTTTCCTCCCTCCAGCCTCACTCTGTCTGGAAGCTGCTGAGGAGCTGAATGGTCAGAGCCAGGATGAAGTCATGATGTCTTTATATCATTATATTCTCCTTTTACCTTTTTTAGTCACAGAAAACCCATAAGGGTGGGGCGCCGGGGCATAGATTGGCTGTTGATGGGAGTGACACACACACACACACACATACACACACACACACACACCCTTTAACCCTGTTATGTGCATGTTCTCGCTCCTCCATCAGGCCCCGTCCTTTCCATCCCGACTCCCTCAAAGTTTCCATGACAGAGCCCCTTTAAATGGGCACAGTCACATTTCTTTTTGGGAAAATGCTGCGTAAAGTGACGTTGACATTTGGTGGATAATACTTTGTGGCTTCTCAGGAAATAATCATTACTTTTGTGGTGCAACATGTCTCAGTGAAAAAAAACTTTAAAGGTCCACTAGCTTTCATTTGGAATTTTTTTTTGTTTTTTTCACCTCAGTGTTTAATAAAGCACAACAATCACTACCTGTGCTGCCAAATCCAGCCATTGAATAGACGGGGAAGCCACTAAAGAAGCCACTTAAACTAACGCTTTGATGAATAATAGATTTTTTTTGTCCATATTGAGGGTTGTTGGGTTTCTTACAATCACCAAATAGACCTTGCAGTGTACCCACCTTTTTATTTACAGCACCACAACAACACTAACCAGCGTAACATGTTGTCTTTAGACAGGCCTGTGCTCTGCCTGTTGGTACAGTTAATGCTTTTGCAGTTGTCAGCGACACACCTAAACCAGCCTGTTTGATAAACATCTTTTAGCATGAAAACCCATCAGCAGCCACTAAGTCCTGACAAGCATCTTTTCAGCTACTTTTCCACTCAAGCTAATATATTCATGTGAGTTTGTGTGCGTGTGTATTCCAACATAAGAACGTACACATTGACTGACTGTTTGACACAGACAAACTTTCCACACCGTAGCTCGTACACACACACACACACACACACACACACACACACACTTTTTTCCAGTGTGTGTGTGTGTGTATGGCTGTGTGAGTGCAGGCTGAGTAAACCCCACAGTGGTTTCCAGGCCCAGGGTGAATAAAGGTGCCTTTTGTCAGGCCTGGGGTGGGTTGGAGCGGCCGGTGAGGAGGAGGCGGGGGGTGTCCAGTCTGGAGCAAGCATGAATGTTCTCTCAGTTCCCTCAGACATCGCACCTCCCTGCCTACTTTCACAGCAGCACTTGAAGAGAGCAGGAGAAAAGAGGAGGAGGAGGAGGAGGACCTCAGGGTGGGGTAGGGAGGGGTGCCAGGGTGGAGAAGGAGGAGGAGGAGGTGGGGTGTATTTGAGGAGGTGAGCGGGAAGCCGGGGGGTGGGGCTTGCGTCCAGCCAGTGAGCTCATTGGAACAGCGTTGTTGTTTTATCCTCCTACCGAGCGTGTAGTTTTTGGAAGGCATACGAGCCGACGGCCGGCCAGCTCCCTCAGTTGCCCCTTACTGCTGCAGCAGAGAGGAGCCACCCCCACCCCTTACCATCCACACATACACACACACACACACACACACACACACACACACACACACACACATACATACATACATACATACATACATACATACACACACAGCCAGCCTGACTTACCCACAGGTATCATCCCTTCGTGAGATAGTTTGGAACAGCTTTACTGAGTGAGTTTAACTGCCGTTTTTTTAATGTCTTATTTTTTCTTACTCCTCTGAACTCTCATTGGTTTTCCCTTCTTTCTGTATTTTTGGGTTGTAGTTTTTTTCCAACCTTTTCCTCATCCGGTGGTGAGAACCTCGAGTGGACAGACAGAAGAATTTCACACTGTGATGTACAACGAGGACGAACACTGAGCGAAAGCAGAAAAAAAGCCATGCAGAATGGTGGAAGAAGCGAGGACTGAGACAGAAAGGTGTCCTAACCGGATTTGTTTTGTCTCTCTCTGTTTCTCCCTCAGCCGTCCGGTGCTCCGGTGGAAAATGATCCTCTGGGCGGGCTGCCTCCTGGATGGGGTAAGTTTGCCTATCACACTCCTTGTACATACACTCCAGACAAAGTTACTGAAGGGTGCTGAAGTGCTGTAAAGGGTCTTGAGGTTTGGCTTCTGTTTGATTTTGGTCAGTCTGATAGTCCTATGAACCTGCTGGAAGTGTCTGGGGTTGAAGTCAGTCCGATCAGTCAGGATCGGATTCTTAACTCTGAGCTGTGTTCAATCAAAACCTGAAATCCTCGCCAGTTTTGTGCAGGTATTTTTGACCACTCTTGCCAGTAGTCAACAGAGAGAAGAGAGAGAAGCAATGCAATTTGTCAAGATCTGAACAGGGGGCTCTTGATTTAGTTTTTCAAAGTGTGCTCTTCATTTCTGCAGACAGCTGAGAGGGATTGAGGTTTGGGTGAAATGTTGCAAAATGTTTGCAGCACGGCAGCATTTTTCTCTTTTCTAGCCTTTATTCAACATCAGAAACAATGCTGGTTTCTGTGGTTTTTATTATTTGCTTGAGCGTCTACCTTGTAGTCCCCAGTGACCAGATCAGTTGTTAATTGATTGATTTATGTCCCAGCTCCTGATTTTGATATTCATTCCGTGGTTGAAAATCTGGATAAAATGTCTCTTGGTTTCGTTTCCTTTTTAAATACTCTACTCATGTTATACCAATTCATCACTGTACGCACTGCCTTTACTCCTAAGTCCACAAATTACAGAGGCCCCATTATTGATGGGACTCTTCATTATCCAACGTTTTCCCAAATGAGTAATGTAATCAGATCCATGCAGAATTATGTCACACACATTCATTCATAAAGGAATGCTGCTGGCAGCTCGCACCAACATTTTCCCAGACTTCATCACACGGCCATGTTCACTCCAAAAAACCCTCACTCCCTGCCCATGATGCCTTTTCAACATGTTGCGGTACCTCAAGACGAAAACCTCAATTATATCACTGGCTCAGATTCGCTTCTCAGGCGCGCTCTTTTTTCATCTGCGGTCACTTCCTTCGTTTTTTTTCTTTTCTTTCTTTCTAAAGGCTCAGATTCAAAAAGAGAAAGATAGGAGAAAAGGGGGGAAAGATGGAGGAGAAGCAAAAGATACAGTGGCAAATTAAAGAAACTAGAACAGGGGGGTGGAGGGTTCAAACTGGATAGTAAAGTGGGAGTGGAGTGAGTCAAGGAGAAAGCTAGTAAAAGTTGCAATGTGAGCACTCCTGTTTCTGGGCCCTCCACACACTCCTGTTAATGAGAAAAAGATGTCAGAGCGATGGAGGGTGGAGGATGGGGCACTAGCTACTCTCTCATGAGACCTGCACACACACACACACACACACACACACACACACACACACACACACACACACATAAAATGTTATTCTGTTCTTAAGTTGCTTCCAATGAAGTGGCTCAACTATTTTTTATCTTCTTTTTTTGAATTAATCCTTGACTCCATGTTTAATAATTGCTCCCAACAACATGGTCACTTTGACTTTCCAACACCTCCACCACGACCTTACTGCTATACACTCGCATATGCACTTGCACTTACACACACACACATATATACACACACACACACACACACACACACACACACACACACACACACATATATACACACACACACATACACACTTAGGTTTACCCCGGTGAGGTATTCGAATCAAGCCTTAGTGAAATATCACACACACTCGCTGGTTTTCTATCATGGCAGTGAGATATTTTTTTCTCTTCGTCCCAAAAGAGCGAGTGAGTCCAGTTGTTGCTGTCAGAGACACTCCGGTGATCCCTCTGATCTCTGTCTATTTATTGTGGAGTTTCTCCTCCCACTTTAAACATCACAAATCCCATTTAAACTTGTTTTATTCAGCCGTTGTGTTCTGTTTGTGTCCACAGAGAAGCGTCAGGACAATGGCAGAATTTACTTTGTCAACCACAACACACGAACAACACAGTGGGACGATCCTCGGACCCAAGGGTGAGACTATAAACTCGAAAAAGTACTCCTATGTGTGTGTTGGTGTGTGTGCATGTGTTTGCCTGCTTGTTAGATGGTATGTCGCTTTGGGTGTTTGCTCGTACTGGAGAAGATTTAATTATTATACAGAGTTTAGTATGGCGGCAGAGGGAGTCATCTACATTATATGTGCATGTTTCTCACTGATTAGGGCTGTCCTGGAATATTATGGAATTCAAAGGAAGTTAGTTTGTGGAAATTAGTCAGCTTACAGGAACCTCAAAGAATTAATTTAACAAATTGACTGTTGAGAGCTGAAAAACAGCATCAGTAAAAGAAAATGAATTTCCTTTTTTGGGCTTTAGGCTGATATCCTGTGATCTATCTGCCGTTTATTTGATCATTGTTTTTGGCATCACTCTCAATTTCTTTGACATTTAAACACTTCCTGAGCTGAATTGTTTTCCTCTCACCTCACTCATTCTAATTGAACCTCTTGGTGGGATGAAGTCAATTTCACACATTGCAGATTTTAATCTTCAGTCCTTTTCTGTGTTCGGGCTCTTAAACGTGCAGGGCATCTTCTTCTCTGTATGACATCATAAGAGCGAGTTAGAGATGTGGTTACTAGCTGAGTATGTGCCTCTCATCTGCTAACATTACATTCAGGTCACAGAGCTAAGGATAGCAACCTTTGACAAACCCAGAAGGTTGTCATACCACACGTATTGCTGTTCTGAAGGTATTTCCAGAATCTCCAAAAACTTTTCTTCCCGCCTAAATGAGAAAAAAAAGAGATTTCTCTACTTGCTATAAATGAGATATGTCCTTGCCTAATTTAAACAGCGTGAACCAAAATGTAAACGTCCTGTTATCAGTTATAGTTTACTATATTGATGTTTATGTTTAGGATAATAACACCTGAACACCCCACAAAATTAGCACGCACATTATGTCACTACTGGCTACCTCGATAGAAAACACAACGTCAAACGGGTTAAAAATCGTACTCAGTGTGCAGCAGACTGAATATTTTTTCGTCCAGATGATTGGAAGAGTTTTTGAGGTTTTTGGAAATACCTCCACAACAGCGGTAAGTGTCGTTAAATGAGCTTCTGGGTTTCTCAAAGATGTTAACGGTATTTATTTTGTGGTTAGCTCTGTGATTCAAATGTACTACATGAGAGGCACAATCTGCGGCTCGGGTGGAACGAGGAATTCTAGGCCATATTCAAAAATATTACTCTGAGTCACTAGTCTTAATAATAATATGATAACAGTTCATGTCGGCTTCTCCTGCTGTGGGCCCCACTAATGAAGGCTCTCTAGATTTTATTCTCCAGTAGTTGGAAGCAGTCTGAATAAGTCAAACCTGTCTTTACGGATCCTCAGAGGAGATCAACTCCACCTGAGCACAGCTGTGAAGTTTTGTTTCAGCGTCCAGGGCTTTAGATCCACAGGTTGGCGGGGGGAGGTGTGTTAGTTTCATCCCCAGTACGGGGCCCCTCCAGCTGGGACCGTGCTCACTGCCCTCTCCCTGTTGCAGGATGATCAAGGAGCACCCCCTGCCCCCGGGCTGGGAGATGAAGTACACCGCCGAGGGAGTCCGATATTTTGTGGACCACAACTCGCGCACCACCACCTTTAAAGACCCCCGACCCGGGTTTGAGTCAGGGTAAATATTCTCTCAGCCCTTCCTCCCAAACCTGCTTTAATAAAAAAAATCTAACAGGCCACAGTTCATGGGAAAAAAACTAAGTCAACCTCTTTTTTGTAATTATTGCACAATGATTTTTGCCTAGGTCTGACATAACTGCATTGCAAATATCAATTTCAACAATCCCCCTCGTTTTGTGAAAACTTAAAAGTTCATGAAAAAGGCCAAAAACTGAATCTTAATCTAAACTACATCATCTTTTTACTTTTAATCTGCATCTTTTTTTGAGCCCATGTTTTTATCCATTGCCATTTCTATTTTTAAATAGCCTCACAGATATTTTAACAAGAAGTCATATTTTATCACAGCAACGTGGTCATGCTAGCACACACACACACACACACACACACACACACACACACACACACACACACACCCCTCTTCCCCTCAGCCTGTGGATGTTTGCCTTGCCTTGAAGCAGTCTCAAATCTCACCACAAAAGTCAGGAGAATGTGCAGATGTGCTACAACAGATCCACTGCAGACTGCACTGGCATGTGTGTTGGTGTGTGTGTTTGTGTGCGTGCCATTCTGTGTTTATGTTTGGCATACAAGTGTGTATTAGCTTTTGCTGTGTGTGTGTGCGTACATCTGCAAGCTGCTTTTCATGCTGATATTTGAACGTATTTTTAGGCCGGTGGTTATGGAGGGCTTCTGAAACAGTCTTCACTTTTTTTTTTTTTACACTGGATCCTGCAGGAGTGTGTGTCCGTGGCCAGCGCTCTGCCGCTGCGATCTCCATTTCCTAACCCAAACTGAGATGTGCTCGGCAAGCACAAACCCGACGTATTAGAGGCCTTCTTCTTCTTCTTCTTCTTCTTCTTCTTCTTCTTCTTCTTCTTCTTCTCCTCTCTCTCTCTCCTCCAATCCTCTCATTATCTTTCTAACTCTCTCTTTCTTTCTGTCTGTGTCTCAGCCTCTCCGGCGCTGACAAGGCACATATCTAGCATGTGTGTGCAGTGGGTTGGTGGAGCTTATACTAACACAGCTGCCCGCCCAGACTCACCTCTGTCTTTGAGACCCAGACACACCAAGTCGTTATTTAGAACAGAATGGCTGGTGTGAATTTAATATTTACGTTGAGTCTCTGGCCTGCAACATGGAACATGAGGGCTCCTCATAGGAGACCGTCATGTTTCTGTTGATCAGCAGATGACAAGTAAAGAGCTGAAAACATAAAAGGCCGTCAGTTTGTTTGTTTTGGAGTATTACCCCTAGAATTATGAAATTCTCCAGTTGCTTAAAACTTGTAAAGTTGTCTAAGTTTTTCTCTCTCTCTGTGTGTGTGTGTGTGTGTGTGTGTGTGTGTGTGTGTGTGTGTGTGTGTGTGTGTGTGTGTGTGTGTGTGTGTGTGTAGGTCACGGCAGGGCGGCTCACCCGGTGCTTACGACCGCAGCTTCAGGTGGAAGTACCACCAGTTCCGGTTCCTGTGCCACGTAAGTGTTAACTGTCTGGAACCAAGATAAAACTCTCCCTGTCCTCACACCTTGATCTGTATGTTGGCGTGTAATAATAATAAATAATATTGATAATTTATTGATCACCAGTGGGGAAATTACAATTGTTTCACTCTTGTTAGAACACATTACACACATGCTCAGGTCCTATACAAGCACAAATGGAGAGATGTCAGAGTGAGGGGGCTGCGACTGCTGGACAGGCACCCCGAGCAGTTGGGGGTTCGTTGTCTTGCTCAAGGACACCTTGGCAGTGCCCAGTAGGTGAACTGGCACCAGCGACCCTCCGGTTTCCAACCCAACTCTGCCACCCATATTACTAGAGTTTGGATCTGTTCAACTTATGAAACAACATATTTTCACACTAACCTGTTGTGGTATCTAGTTATGCAGAAAGTTATGTCTGCATTTGTCCAGATTTTGTTATATCTATCTCCTAAGATTTTTGCCTCCACGCCAATAAAGTGGAAGTGAATGGAATTTTACGTGTTGTGCTCACAGAACATTTAAGAAAGAATTACAGCAGTGTCTCAATGCTCTGAGTGCCATACACAAAACTCCATGCACCTCCATTGTAATTGGGGTGCAGGCAGACATTTCAGAGGCTGATATCTCTTTGAATGAGTAAATAAAAGTAAGTCTACCTGGCTAGATACCACTACAGGGACTGCTGACTAAAAGCCAGAGTCTGTACTGATTATATCGTGTAACACAAGTACTCAACCATCTTCAGCTTAGAACGGGTGATCTTCAGAATCCAAACTGAATTAGGGTTAGAGTTGGAGGTGAGATAAGAGAGTTGTAGTTACCAGCAGCTGTTAAACGGCTTTTCAGAAAGCAGTGTTTTCCCTCGGTTTGTGGGAGACTTAGGTGCATGTATTTGGCGGGGGGGTTGAGGCGTCCTTCCTCAAGAAAATGTGACGCTTTTCTATTTTAAAAAATATGCAATTTGACAAATCTTTTTGGACCATTCCCATATCTGTGTCTAAAACATGGGAAAAGCTAGAGCAGATAATAAATAAATAACAATCCAAAAGCTTAATGACAAAACTTGTTAGAGAAGTCCACTGGGGACAATCATAAGATCTGAGTATTTCTGAGTATCTCAGTGTCATTTAGTTTTGATGCTCACGTTGATTTTACATTTAGTGGGCTTAGCTGCTGTCAACAACGGCTTGGGTGCTGCAGTCTTGTAATGGTGGTGAGAAGGTCTTACTGCCTCAAAACTGTTTAACCCTTGTGTTGACCCGTAAGTTTGTTATATCAGAAATATGGGTTTCTCTAAACTAAAATGCCCCAAAATACCACGGATAAATGGATGTTCCATGCAACGTTCTTTGCAGGTAAAATGAATGATTCCTTTCCATTGAATTTTGGGGTGTTTTATTAAATTTTATAGCATTTGAAAAAAAAAAAAAAAAGTTTTAAACATTTTCCAAACACCATCCTGACTAAACTTTGACATAAACCCGATCTTAACTATTCGACAAAATAATTCATAATTTCTGCTTTCTTTACTCAAAAGTTAGGTATAATGTCATATAAATTAGGTTTATTGGTCATGAATTAAAAAAAATGTTGAAGAAAAAAAAAAATAATAGTGTCAAAACCATCGGAAAAAAGTGCAAAAAAAAAGTTAATTTTCACCATTCACATTTTGACCCGGAAGGACAAGTTAATGGTCGACAGGAGGAAAACGCAAGGGTTAACAGTTTATTTTTCCACATATGGAGTTATTTTGTAACAATGATGAATTTCATTTTTGATTTTGTCTCTGTCTAGTCCAATGCCTTGCCCAGCCATGTAAAGATCTCGGTGTCCAGACAGACACTGTTTGAGGACTCGTTTCAGCAGGTCAGACACCAACCAAACACACTTCTCTTCTACATTCTCTACTACAAAGGCCATATGCATACTGTATAACAATTATATGTTAGAAAAAGTACTGATGATTAGACAAAAACATGTGATTAGTTAACTCCGTTATCTGAACTTTGACCAGGCATATTTCCATTTTTCATCTGTATGTAATTCCAAAGTTGCTCCAAAGTGTTCCATAGATTTTTATCAGCCTGTTTGGACTGGATCTGCAAACCGGGCTTAGATATATGCATACATCTCATGACACATTACAGTTACAACATATAGGAAGAATATACACAACATTCATTTCAGACTTCACACAATAAAAGAATGATAACATTTAAAAATGTACTTCGCAGTCAGGAAAATGTTCTACCAATCTCAAATGTTATCTCTTAAAAATCTTTGTATGTTTATGAATAATATGTTATGGTTTGTCGTCAGATCATGAATGTGAAGCCATACGACCTTCGCCGCAGACTCTACATCATAATGAGAGGAGAGGAGGGGCTGGACTACGGCGGCATCGCCAGGTGAGAGCAACAACAAAACAAGCGCACCCGTCTTCTTCTTCCTCACATTCTCTCATTTAGTGTGTGCTACTACAGGTAACTTAACCCATAGGTTTTTGATGTCGGTGATGGTGATGGTGTGTTTTTCCTTTTCCTGCTACTTCTTGAAGCTCTGCACAGCTTCCTCCTCCACTGGAACCAGCTTCTAAGTTGGTGTTAACTGCCGTTCCTGGCAGGATTGAAACTATTTTAAAAGATCCTAAAGAGGCAACGGTCATTACAGGGTTCTTGACTTGCTTTTGCTCATTTATCAACAGCAAAGTAACTGTAAATGAGCCAGAGTTAGCTCAGCAGGCTAATTTTCATCTGTTGTAACTGGCCAGTTTTAAAATGGCACCTTAAAAAAATAAAATACAATCAAATGACTTAATACAGTCAGTATGAAAAAGCACAGACCAACATTGCTCAACAAGTAACAAACGCAACACATCAGACAGCAAGCAACAAAACAAGACAAATCTGCAGGCGGGAAGCAAAAGTCAACAGGCAGTCAGCAGTCTAATGTGCACATATCTGATTATCAATAAGCCAGTTCTTCAGCTGACCAGTAAAAGAACAATCAGTATTTACTTCTCTTAACTGCATTGGCAACATATTAGTCTTTAGATGCTGTTACAGAGAACGCTGACTGACCAAAAACACTTCTTCGAGTGGGAATGATACAGTCCCTTCTTTCTGGCTTTCAAATAGAGATGTTTGATACCGATACCAGTATCAGAAATACCTCCGATACTGCCTAAAATGCTGGTATCGGTATCGGCAAGTACTCAAGTTTATGCACCAATGCGAAACCACGTAATCTAGACCCAAAGAACATCTACTTCAAAGTGGTGTATTTATGTTCTTTTTCCGTCAAACTAGATAATAAAAGAAAGTTCCGCGGCGTTCATTGTTTGTGTTTGTTCATGTTTCACTACAAGTTTCACCTTAGCCTGGCCATACAACAAAGATAGCAATTATATCACATCCATACAGGGCTAGTAGTACACAGCTGTTAAAACATAATAAAATATATGACACACTGGTATCGGATCGGTACTCGGTATCTGCCGATACGCAAGTTCAGGAATTGGAAAGCGAAAAATAGTATTGAACCATCTCTACTTTCAAAACGTTCCATTCTCTGTAAATCCTTACTGTTACATAACTTGTTTTCTCTCCGAGGGTAGATTGGTGTAGGAGAGATTTGTGTGTGTGTGACAATGAAACTGTCTCTGGTGGCCAGCAAACCAAACAACACCTCCTACCCTCTTGCAACATCTCTGTCCTCTTTCCTTACCCCCTCCCTCCCTCCATCCACCCATCACATGTATCCATCCCCCCCCCCCCCCCCCGTGTCTGCTGTGTTCCAGGTCTTCCTCTCTGTATATGTTGTTTATTTTTCTGTTGGCGGTGTTCTCATTTTGTTTCTGTTTGATTTTGCATTGTGTCTCTGTCTCCGGTGTCACGGCAGTGGTTTTACCCTATGGTAGGTGACATTATGCTGTTCTACCACAGGGTAGAACCACGGACGGGATGTTGTGAGGTGTCTGCGTCCGTCCGTCCGTCCGTCAGTCCATATCCCCTCCCATAAACCCAGAGGGGGAGGGCAGGGGCCTTGGGAGCGCTAGGTTCTGGTGCTGCTGCAGCTGGTGGTGGTGCTAGTGGGCCCTCATTCTCTCTAACATGCATCCTTCCACAGTCTCTTTGTGTCTATTTGATTCTGTCCTGTTGTATTCATCCCTCATATTATATGTTTTTGGTCTCCATGTAATTTATGTGTCACATTTTGATTGTAAGATGTGTGGAAATGTGTTAATGTGCTGTATACAAGGTTCAAAATTAGCTTTTTTTTGTCCACCAGCCAAATATCTAATGAATGTTTTTTTTGGCTGGTAAGTAAAGCAAATCTACCAGCCACTATTTTACCAGCATTTGGCCAGTGGATGCTGCTAATTTTGGACCCTGACTGTATATTGTAATTGATATCACTATCCAGAGTAGGTTGATAAAAATTCTTATTTTTGACAGCTGGTCTGCACAAGATCACCATAATTCTACATTTTGCTTATTCCCGTCTTTTTCTGAGAGTTAGATGTAAAGTTATTACCACTATCTGTCCTGGCTCCGGCCCACCAGGCCCGCTAAAGCTCACTAATTAACACGTTATATCTGGTATGTTTAATCGGAACAAAAACCAAAGCAAAACGACAATGTAACATTTTTCCTGGCAGTATGGCCATCATTGATCTAAAATATTCATTTAATGAGAATCTGTAGACTTCAGGATTTATTCAGAATTTAATTTGAGGATTTACATTTTTTTTAATTGTATTTGAAGTAACGTCAAAACTGGATTCATTAAATGTGATAGTATTAAATGAAATCAAACTAAGCAAATTAAATTGTACTCCGTTTTTCCTCAGAGCTCAGTGTTAAAGCAACACTAGAGAACTTTTCCTGCTTTGGTCTGAATGGGTGAATTGTCCCATTATGTCTCACTGGAAGTACAGATCAGCTACCCGATCTGGCAAACTTGCATAGTGTGGTTAGAGCCGGTAGAGGTGCAGAAGTGCCGTTCACCCTGTTACGAGTTGGTGAACCACTGAAACCATTTTGGAAACATTATTTTAAGTTACAAAAAGTTCTCTAGTGTTGCTTTAACAGTGCTCAACTTTTTACATTTAGAAGGTGGTTATTTCAAAATACTTAATTAGATACCCAACAAAGAAGAAGAACAAATATCAAATACTACATTAAGTGATGGCAACCCTGCAAAAAAACTTCAGAAAATTAACAAACTCTTAAGTTAGACCGGCCTGAAACTTACAGACACACAACTCGGTACTATCCTGTGATGTAATTAAAGTATTCCCCATATCTTCTAGTCTTCCTCTATGAATTATATTCATTCCACTCATCCTAAAATCCTATGTCAAACCAACCTGGGACTAATTAAATGATAACTGGATAGTTCTTCACTTAGGCTATAATTGATTTAGTACAATTTTCAAACATACAATGTGTCATTCCTCTGAAGAGGTAGACTTACGGTTTCATTGTGAGCTCTGTTATTTTAGTTTTTGTACTGTGATTATTGTTTTATTTGTCCGTCTATGTCTAAGGGGTCTTTTTTGTCATGTCACATATTTGTTATCTGTTCTTGTTGCTCCTCCACTTCCTCTGTTGGACCAGTCTTTGATGAAAATTGATAGTTCTGATGTTAAATTACAGAATCATCCAACATTATGCCCTTATGTTTCTTAAAAGGAAAATGGTCGAGCATTGTGCGTGCATGCAAAGCTTCATCCCGTCTGTTTCTCTGTGTGTGTGTGTGTGTGTGTGTGTGTGTGTGTGTGTAGCTTAAACAGACACACTGACCGACAGCACACAGCAGAGGTCATTGGGTGCCTTGTGCGTCAGTACACCCTACACGCTGTTATTGGCTGGGGATTACACACCCACGTGGGGCCCAAAGGCTATTTGCTGACACCCATAAACGTCCCGCACACAAAAAATAATAAGAAAAGAGAAACTACAGGCAGAGTGCAGTTTCTGCAGCTACAGACAGTCCCATACCTTTCTACTGGGTCATCAGTGACTAATGAGAGATTAGTCTGTACATAGTTTTCTTTAGGAAAATCCTTCATACTATAAAAATGTCCTCTTGCTCTGCAGGGAATGGTTCTTCCTACTGTCCCACGAGGTGCTGAACCCAATGTACTGTTTGTTTGAATACGCCGGAAAGAACAACTACTGTCTGCAGATCAACCCGGCCTCCTCCATCAACCCCGACCACCTCACATACTTCCGCTTCATCGGACGCTTCATCGCCATGGTGAGCTTCACTTTGGAATAGTTTTATTAAAATCATACTTGGGATTTGATGTGCTTTCAAGGAAGTTCAAGGTCTTTAAAAATGAACTACGACAGGCTACATCTGTTTTTTTTTTTTTTCTGTTTTTACTTTTACCCTGTTGCCAGTCTAGTTATTTTTTGTGTGTTTTTGTAACAGAGAATGCTGCCTCAAACCCAGTTTTGCTGAAATTGAAAAGCCTTTTGTAAAAACTTGCTTTCAACAACTTGTTTCATTTTAGTTGGTGTTCATGGCTGCCTACACAACTCAGAAATCAATGTCTTTATTTAAACATTAAGTCAAGAGGACTCCTCTAAAAACGTCACAGCCTGTAGAGACGCCCAGCTGCAGATCAGAGCAGCTGTTACAGTCCGCCTTTCAGCCACTCTCCACCACTATCTGTGTTAAAAAAGGAGAGCAGTTTAAATAGAGCAGAATAGTATGAACAGAATAAAAGCAGGGGGCGCTGCAATCGTGTGGCACAGGTCTTTACCACTAGGCCATGTGTGTGTACATGTGGTACTGTATGTGTACAGTTAAATAGTTATCCACCTTCAGTATTGACAGTGTATGTACATGATGTACAGTATGTACTATAATGTCTCCCTCTCTGGGATTAACTCTAGAAAGCTGTAGGTCCCAAAACCAACACCCCCACCCCTCATTCCGTCTGCCACCCCACCCCTCACCCACACCATGACCTCACTGCCGCACCCAGCCCACACCCGCCAGCAGCTGCCTATATTTAGTCCTAAAATGCACTTTGCTGAATTCCCTTAAGATGCTTCTCTACCAAGTCTCAACTAGCAAACCCTCTTACTGCCTCCTTTTTACTTTGTCTTTCCACTGACACCATCTCATCTGCCTCTGAATCTTCCTCTGTGTGTGTGTGTGTGTGTGTGTGTGTGTGTGTGTGTGTGTGTGTGTGTGTGTGTGTGTGTGTGTGTGTGTGTGTGTGTGTGTGTGTGTGTCTCTCTCTCTCTCTCTCTCTCTGGCTGTGAGACAGACACATGGTCAGTCAGGAAACAGTAGGACAGAGCAGACTGAGTCAGTCAGTGGGCGTCTGTGTTGTTCTTGGCTCATCATAGCTCTGAGCCCTCTGTGGTTTTTTTAACATTAAACAGCTCCATCTGGCTGAGTCTGAGTCTACCTCGCTGTGAACACACACACACACACACACACACACACACCAAACTAAGATTATGACTTGATTTAAAGCAGTTTAATGTATTTATGTTAAGTGCACACATGGGCTTTAGTCAGCTTAGTGTTTTATCTCTGTACCTTAAAGGGAAACTACAGAAGTTTCAAAACAAGTGTTCAGTCCAAAAATATTAGTATACATGAACAACTCTCTCCCAAATCCAAAAACTATAGTGCTAAAACTCAAGTTTGTGATGTCATCAAGTGCAAACTGCTCCATAGACAACGCATTGGTAGTATATGGGTACATTTTCTGTTTCACAACTGAGAATAGGAAAAAAAAGAAGAAAAAAAAAGAAATCCAAATCAGTCTCCCATTCATTGTCTTAAGGAGCAGCTCCAGACTTTTTACTTGATGACATCACAAGTTTTAGACTTACTTCTCTGGTTTCTGGCTTTGAGAGAGAGCACCTCATGTTCACAAATATTGATTGAACTTCCCTCGGCCATGGACATTTTGGAATTCTTAATTTAGTCCTTTAACTCCTTGTAGTTCTCACCGTGAAAATCAGGATAAAAGGCACAGGATAAGTCACTAGAATGTAATTTTAAAGTCAAATTTACACATGGCAGCAGCAACAATGTCAGGACCAATTAAATAAAGCTTTTGTGACTTAAAAGAATTAGTGTTTTTACACCAGGCTGCCATGATTCCAGGAATAAAAGCCCCATTCATGTTTCCTGTAGAGGTGACTGGCTATTAAAACAATTCAAGAACAGATTTCAACCACATGTCATCAGTGGCTATACAATAAGACTACAGGGGAAAATACTCCCCCTACTTAATCTACTTTGTTAGGTTCAGGGACTCCAAGCTGCCAAAATATCAGGTTTAGTGAACTAACACTGAGTTTTAATGTGTTTCTTTCTGGATTTGAGCAGTGAAGACCAGGAGACCTTCCTCATTGTGGTTTCTAATGTATCAAATCCTCCCTGCAGGCATTGTACCATGGAAAGTTCATTGACACCGGCTTCACGCTGCCGTTCTACAAGCGAATGCTGGACAAGAAACCCACGCTCAAAGACCTGGAGTCCATAGACCCCGAGTTTTATAACTCCATCATGTGGGTCAAGTAAGTAACGCAGGATTAAACCTCTTTGTGTGTTGTTGTTCACTTCTGTTCACAAGACTAGAAAGTGGAGGTAAGAACATTTTTCATGCCTCATTTCTTGCTCCCCTTTTTTAATTTTTTTATAACTCTTATTTGTAGAATAGACCTGGGAAAATAACATCCTGGGTGTGTAGTTCATTATAAAATCAGTCAATTACATGTTGAAAAAAATAAGACAAATCTTCTTACTATTTACTAGCGGTGTGAGTCTTCACTGGTCTCACAATTCAATTTGATTACAATTATCCTGTCACCATATAGATATTGATACACATGGTTTTCATCAACAAATTCAAGCAGTCAGATTGGATATATATACATTCTCCTGAATGTGGCGGAGTCTGAACACCTTAGACAACAGACAAAAGGCAAAAACTAAAAATGCAACTGCCGGATTTATTTATTCCAAACACTATAAGCTTTTAGGGAGAGTCTGATGTTTTCAGTTCTAGAGAAGGTAACTCTAATCCAGTGTCTAAAAGGCAGAATAGTAGGTGATTTCCAATTTAAGTGTGGCAAAGGCTACTGCCTTAAATTTAGTTTTTTTTTCTGTGTGTGTGTGTCCGTGTCCATGTCCATCCAGAGAGAACCACCTGGAGGAGTGTGGCGTGGAGCTGTATTTTGCACAGGACATGGAGATCCTCGGGAAGGTTTCCACTCACCAGCTGAAAGATGACGGGGAGAACGAGCTAGTCAATGAGGAAAACAAGGAAGAGTACATCAGGCACGTTAACATAAGCAGTAATGGCCACTACTAGACACACAGTCTAAGTTATGTCTTACCTAAATGATGTCAGCGTTGATGTTCAGATACCGATACCAGTATCGGAAAAAGCCTCCGATACTGCCTGAAATGCTGGTGTGGCTATCGGCGAGTACTGGAGTTTATGCACCGATCTGATACCACGTGATTTAGCCCAGAAGATAATCTACTTTAAAGTAGTTTATTCATGTTCTTTTTCTGTTATGACTCGCTGTCAAACTGGATAATTAAAGAAAGCTGTATGGCTTTCATTGTTTGTGTTTGTTCATGTTTCACAGAGATTTTGATAAAACACTGATAGCAATCATATAGTAGTATACAGCTGTTAAAACATGATAAAATATATGACACACTGGTATCGGATCGATTCTCGGTATTGGCTGATACGCAAGTTAAAGCTACAGTGTGTAGTTTCTGTCTCCCCCATGAGAAATTCTAAGTAATGACAACAAAACTATTGGCGCGTCTACATGATACAAGCCTTCTGTGACCGTGCACCGCCACCAATGGCTTGAATGTAACGGACGTTAATTAATATCAAGAAGTTATGCACTAAAGCTTTAAGGAATCGGTATCAGGAAAGGAAAAAATGGTATGAGACCATCTCTGTTCCTTGGTGCAGCCTGCTGACAGACTGGAGGTTCACCCGCGGGGTAGAGGAGCAGACCAAAGCCTTCCTGGACGGCTTCAACGAAGTGGTTCCTCTGGAGTGGCTTCGCTACTTCGACGAGAAGGAGCTGGAGGTGAGGAGGAGTTGGAGGTGCTGGAGGGAGGGCCCGTGGTATTTTTTTATAGATAATTTTTTGGGGCTTTTCTGCCTTTAATTGATAAGACAGCTAGGTGAGAAAGGGGAGAGAGAGGGGGCCCGTGGTTTTTGAAACAATATTAGAAGAAGAAGTAATAAATGGCTTTAGAATGAATTCAAATGTTTGCAATCCAATTGTTTTTTGTTGTTGTTTTTTTATGTCTTTTTTGATTTTTTATTCCCTTACAATAAAAGGTCGTACAAAGTCGACGCTGTCGCCCACGACAGGAGAAATGCTTACTTTATTTGTCTTATTTAATATTTCAATACAGTGTAGAGAATTCAGTTAGAATAGAGATGGGAAATCACCGTGTTAACACTGTCCTGTCTCGTGTTGTCTTCTGCCCACTGAGTCAAACAAACACAAAGAATAAAGGACACACAACTGGACTTGAAATATCATTCTGTTTGTTGCAGCTGATGCTGTGTGGGATGCAGGAGATCGACATGGCTGACTGGCAGAAGAACACCATCTACAGACATTACACCAAGAACAGCAAGCAGATCCACTGGTTCTGGCAGGTATGGACACACTATGGTTCACTGAGCACGAGGCAACACCTTACAGAAAACAATAGACTGTATATGAAGACGCGTCTTCACTTCCTCCCACTGTACAAAAGTGAAGCCCAAATATCCCAGATACTGGCGCTGCCAAATTGAACACTTGAACAAATACCAGCGTGATCAGAACTACCTAAAATGACAGAAACCATCTTTGGGGAAAAAAATGTAATGTGTAATTTGATTTATTTATTTTTTTTGGCCTATGTCCTATCCGCTAACATGGAGGGGGCAGGGTTTATGACCTATACTGCAGCCAGCCACCAGGGAGCGATCCAGATGTTTTGGCTTCACTTATACAGTCTTATGCCTCAACCCCTGATCTAAACACACACATCTGCTATGATGCAGTGTATGTGTAGCGGTGTGAATGAGCACTGATGTGTGTGTCCAGTGAATGATAGCGTTGTGTTCCTGCAGGTGGTGAAAGAGATGGACAATGAGAAGAGAATCCGTCTGCTACAGTTTGTGACTGGAACCTGTCGGCTGCCTGTGGGAGGCTTCGCCGAGCTCATAGGTACACCGGACTGATTCACACACAAACTCACAAACGCCACAAGCCGTTTGGGTCGTCTTTCCACTTTTCCAACCATAATAACTCTAGTTTAGTTTGAAATAAACACATAGTTTACCGATTTACATTTGAAAATATGTTGGCTCTATACACACTAAAAGTACTGATTATTTAAATGGTGTCTGGTGGGTTTAGGGCTAGTGACCTCAGAGCTGTTTCTGGTTAAACAGAAAGGTCTCAAAGAGGTTTTAAAGGTCTATCTCTGTAGGGATCATTTCCATAATGTTGTCAGACACTTAGAATAATAATCTGAGTCTGTCAGCAGCAAAAACAGAACTTTTAGTGGACCAAACTGACGATGCACATTTGCCCTACAGGGTTACATTGCAGCCCGGTCTATGGCTGTCGGTTACAGCGTTCACTCTTTATACTGGACTCATTTTAAAGATTGGCATTTTATTTAAACCAGTCACAATCGTCTTGGGCGGTGCTAAGCGCTGGACAGAGCCACGGTGCCTCTGCTAAATAGTCTCAGGAAGGAACTTGTTTTGGTGGAACATGTGGACGTTCAAAAGTAGTTTTAGTCGTTCAACAGAAACCTCAGATTGGACAGATAGTCTAGCTAGCTCTCTGGATTTACCCTGCAGAGATCTGAGGAGCAGTTAACCATAGTCCTCACAAATCCACCAGAGGTTAGAACGCCAACACAAAGAAAGCCCAAGGTAACAGATATCCGGCGAAATTTCCAGCGGCAACCGAGCAATCCTGGAAGTGGAACATCGTGTTTATAGACTATACAAAACGTAATACAAAACAGCTGTGCTGATAAACCAAAGTCAAGTAAAGAAATATGAATAGGTATCCCAGCCTTCCCATTATTGGTACTATAGGCTTTTAATGTGAAAAATGGACATGACGTTTCATTAACAGCAGCTTAACATTGGTTGGGAAAAGCAGAAAAGTTGGTTACAATGACAGTGATAGGTGGATGTATGTCTGTTAAAAAGAGAAATTGGAGCAGCACAGTGGTGAGTAGAACACGTTGTACTGATGGAATTAGTGCTGTGAAAGTGTACATTATATTGTATTTGTGTAAACAGTTGTTGTAGGCTGCAGGTACATTTAGACCACTCTGTTTTATTACTACCCATAATTTGAATCGCGGCTTATATGATATTTCAGAATCAGAATCGGAAAGGGTTTTATTGTCAAGTACATTTTTTAACACAAACAAGGAATTTGTTTTGGTGTTGGTGCACGTCACACATTCTTTAGATTGAATATTAAACAATATAAGTATAGGTATATTTACACAGTATGTATTAAGTTAAAAATAAATAATAAATAAAGATATAAATAAAAAATAAAGAGCAAAGAGCAGAGAAAGAACAGTGGCATGAAGGTGGAGAGTCAGGGTGGTTTCGGGGCCTTGTTAATAAGGCTAGTGGCGGAGGGGAAAAGCTGTTCATGTGACGTGAGGTTTTGGTCCTGATGGACCTCAGCCTCCTGCCAGAGGGGGGTGGCTCAAAGAGTTTGTGGGAGGGGTCCCACCAAAAATACCAAAAATATTTTCCGGTTGTTGCTGTTATAATATGTATGTAACTTAACTGTAAAATATTCAAGCTTATATTTGATGAAATAACCTCCCCCGTGCAGGAAGTAACGGTCCCCAGAAGTTCTGCATAGACAAGGTGGGGAAGGAGACTTGGCTTCCAAGAAGCCACACATGGTAAGCTGCTGCCGGATCTGTCAACATGTTAAGCATTGTGTTATAATCTAAGCCCCAAGATCCACTTTTAGCTTTTCTGACTGATGTTCTTAGAGACCAGATGAAGGCTGTGAGATGTGATTGAAAGCTCACCTAAACGTGCATGTTTTATGTTCCGATCATTTTGTACTACTAGCATTCTGCATCGTTTTCCTGTGAATCCTGTGTGTATGTCAAACTCAACTTTACTGAGGGCCACACAGGAAAATGAGAATCACATCAAGGGCTAGATATAGAGTTTATTGACCTGCTTTTATTTGAGAGAAAAGTCAAATATCATTGACCATATTACTGTATGTCTTATAAAGTCTTCTCACTTACACTTTGGTGGACATAAAGTCCAAAAAAGGTTGTGAAAGCGACAATAACGCCGGAAAAAGCAGCAAAAAATGGAAAAATTGGAAAAAACTTCAGAAAAAGTGTCGACAAAAGTGACAAAACCTTCAGAAAAGCAACAAAAACTAGGTGGGCCAAAATTTATTGTGAACATAAATTGATATGCGGGCCAGATTTGGCCCTCAGGCCTTGAGTTTGACACATGTGATGTAGGGCATTTAAACCAGCACTGGAATGACAACCTCTAACCTATATAGGGAGGTAATGACAAGATTTAAATACATTAAAAGGCCAGTGTAGAAAAAATGTACAACTGGTTTGATTTCATGAACATCCTGAGGATTATAACTTTAACCCCATGGTGATTAAAAGAGTAAAGAATAAAATACAGTACCAGTCAAAAGTTTGGAAAAGTGTGTCCAAATTTTGACTGGTACTATACATGATTAGAAATTACACTGACTGATCCCAACTAGGACGTTACTGAGACTAGGGAGAGTTTGGGATCATTTGCTGTGTAGGACTGAGACAGCCGAGAGACGGCCACCGTTTAGACAGACTCAAACTGCTTCCTTTCATTTGAAAGGAGGACAACACTGACGGAGACATGTCTGCCAATGTCCATCCAATACACTGAGCAACACAATATTCCCAACTATACTGCATGTACTGTTGACGGACCACACTCCTTTCAAACAAGAAGAGCATGCTCAGACTTGTTAACAGCATCTCTTATCCGACTCCATGCATGTTTTAAACTCTGAACCAACGTCTGCCTTCTAACGAGGCGATTTAGAGTCCCTTCGTTTAGACACAATTTTACATCAGTCTATCCTGTTGCTAAACCAAAATCAGTGTGCTGCCAATTCAGATCTGGATCCGAGGATATCATGAAACATGTATCTTTGCCATGGCTGTTGATGTGTCTTCATCTTTGTACTATATGTATAATTGTTGTCTAGCTCTGTGTGTATTTTTCTTTTTCTTCTTTTTGAGCGGAGCTGCTTGGGAACACAAAATGAGTTCCAGTGTAAACTGACAACAAAGTTGTATCGTATGGGACCTGTTAGTGACTAATAGTGACCTGTCTGTCTCTTCCTCGCAGCTTCAACCGTCTGGACCTGCCGCCCTACAGGAGCCTGGAGCAGCTCCGAGAGAAGCTCCTGTTCGCCATCGAGGAAACGGAGGGATTTGGACAGGAGTGACGCAGGAAATGGGACACGAGGCCGCTAGAGGAGGACAGTTAATTCAATGGGATAGTTTTTTTGTTATGAATATTAATATTTTGCATTTGTTAATCACAGAGCTGAGAAATCGTCAGTCATCTATAGCCCCTCACGCAGTGTTGTGAACTGAATTATGGGATAAAGGTGGAACTGGGAGATAGAGAGGCAGAACGTGTGTGTGTGTGTGTGTGTGTGTGTGTGTGTGTGTGTGTGTGTGTGTGTGTGTGTGTGTGTGTGTGTGCGCGCGCATGCATGCATATAAATGGTGTGTACAGTACCAGTCAAAAGTTTGGACATGTATGTTTATGTGGGCTTGACAGGATGGCACATACAGAGAATTATATTTGACTAGTCTCACCCCTCCCCTGCACATACACCTTTACTCACGGCTTAGAAACGCACCAAAACCAGACAACAGGATAGTTTTAATGTCAGCAGCGACTCACAGCACAGCACAGTTACCCCGCAAATGCAGTATAACATATCTACCAGAGAGAAATACATTTTAAAGTGACGGGAGAGAGAGCCGGAGAGTGTGAGAGAAAGAGAGGCAGTGTATGAGCGCATGTGTGTGTGTCTGCATATGAGAGGATGTCATTTTATTTTTTATTTTTCTGTTACTTGTGAAATCCAGCATTTTTCTTCTGTACATATCTAAAATAAATTAGATTTCAGTCTTGAGCTGTGTTGCTTTTTTTAATGGAGAGACAGTTTGATGTGATATATATATATATATATATAAACCAGAGTAAGGCATCAGATTGACACTTCTGTCATTTAAACTAAGGAGTTCATCCCCCACAACAGCAAACCAAGCATTCATGTTTTGGCGGTGGGAATAACCGGTGACAAGAGCACAGATAAAGATACATAATCTCTCATGTGTAGTAACCAGGGGTCTCATTTCTAAAAGTGTGCGTAGGATCCTTACTATAAGTGTACGTACGCCCAAAAGCCCAAAATGGCGTACGCCGGAAAAAAGTCAGATTTATAAAACCGTGTGTACCACACCTGTAAGCAAAGTTCCCTTTATAAATCACAGATTACCTACAAATGTGCGTACGTGAATCAGCCTCTTATCCCGCCCTGAACACGCCCATTTATAACCAGAAATAGTCAATGCAAAGCACCTCGTGAATGCTGATCAGTATGTTAATGACCCTGAAAGTTGTTACACTGAATCATGACGACTGGCGGAGAAAAAGCTAAAAACTTCTCACACGTTCATGAATTGCTGCAAATTGAATTATAATTTCGGCCTGTTCTTGTCCGGTGTATGGAACCTACATAAATCAATACTAATACGTCCAAAACGGCAGGCATTACGGCACAGCTTCGATATACCAGACCTATATGATAAGATTTAACAGAACTATATATTATATCCAAACAAGCCTTAGTGATAAAGTTTAAGATTATATATATTTATAAAAAACACTTAGCTGTCTGACATTTCCCTCTGGAAACAGCCAGTTTCCCCCAGAGTGGTGAGGACCTGTATTTGGACCGGGATGGCACGGTTCCGGCGCGTTGCCCTCTCTACTGGCCCCAGTTCAGTACAGAGATCCAAGAGCTCAGCTTTAGGGAATCTAAATCGGCATATGAGCCAGTCATCGTCGTAGTCCCTGAAGTCTCTCTCTCTCCTGATTCTTCCATTGGTGTAGTCCTCCTGCAGGGCCAGCAGTGCCATCATGCAGCATTACGCACGGGTTCACCACAGTATTTATATGTTTACAACAATTTGTGATTGTTAACACCTTATCAACACAGCATCAACTAGTGGTAAACTGTATTCCGTAGCTAGATACTAGAAAATATTAAGGGTAATCTTATTCCCATTTACTTTCTGCAGTCTGACTTCAGGTCACCACCTCACCATCTGCGTCGCCAATTCCTGTTTTGTCTCCAAAATGTGCGTACGCATGGGTCAGAGTTTGCGTGGAGGACCGCACATTCTCCCGTCAAGTTAGTTTTTTATAAATCACAACCTTTGCGTGGGAAGTGGCGTACGCACATTTTCAGTCCCGTTTTGTGCGTACGCCACGTTTATAAATGAGACCCCTGAACTGGTTCAAATTTGGCACACGATGGTGTGTTCTGTAGAACCGTCCCTTAACCCTCCTGGTGTCCTCGTTTTCAATGTTTCTACATCAGAACTTTGGGTTTCTTTCAACCAAATAGTCAAAATAACGTGGATGGTTCCATACAACGCTCTTCACAACAGGGCTCATACGTTTTGAATAAACCTGGAAAAGTTACTAGTTTTTTTTTTTAAACAGCATAATAATGTGATTAAATGTATTTCATGTCATCTTAACCTCAACGTTCTATTCTGGGCGCGATATTACAAATCCCACTATGAACCACATAAATTGTCATTTTATTGTTAAACCTGAGCGTAAACTAACAGATTTTTATTCTTATTGTATAAGGTTGACTGACATTTTCAGGAATACATAGTCATGGAAATTTGCCGAAAAGTAGTGTTAAAATTAAAGTGAAATAAATGATCAATTCACCATTTCATTGGATTTGGGTGTTTCATTCAATTTTATTGCATTTGAAAAAAAACAACAACAAAAAAAGTAAAGGAACGTTGAAAATATTGAGAAAAATGCTTCAAACGCGTTAAAAACACGTGGAGGCTCTCTAGGTGACCTGAGTGAAAGCTGCCCCACATCTGATCACAGCTGACAGACAGAATTAGTGAACAATCTTTAAACCCTGGACTTGCACTCACAAATGTAACTCTTCATACAATAATTTATGACAAAATGAAGGAAAATGTGTGAGAAAAGTTATTTTATGGATTTCACAAATTTCAGTATGACCCGTTATGCCGTAAACCATTCAGACCTGAGCATGCGCAACTCCCATCATCACTCGGCTGGCTGGCAGTGTCCGTGACACTTTGACCATTGCCCAGTCCCTCCCGTCTCACAATTACTTCCTGACACTCGTTTGTGCTGAATCTGTCTGAATAAAAGCCAAAAATTAAAGTACTGTACATTTAAAAAGTCTCAATTCTCCTGTAGCCTACCACACTGAGGTGTAAGTGTAATCTTTTTTCCCTTTACATATAGAGGCCAAAAATGGTTTAGTTACATATTTCACCTGATTCAGAAACTACAGCTCCCATCCTGCCTGGTGATGGCCCACATGTCCATATCTACTGTGGAGATGTTGAGATAATTCAGCTCAAATATCAATATTCAATGTCATTTTTGTAATTCCTGATTTTGCACTGCCCCCTAGGAGCCAAATATGGTTTCTCGTTGAATGTGTCACCTGATTCAGATACTTAGATTAATTTACGACGCTACTAGGAAAAATCATGCCATAACTGAATTTGGAACTGAAAAGTAGTAAAGTGGAAATTTAAAATGATAATTTGAAAATGTAAAGTGCAATGCAAAAAGTCCAATTTAAAATGCAAAGTTAAATATAAATGCTTAACCTGAAATCTTTGAAATCTTTTATTGATTGAAAATCGCAATGGAAATAAGAAAAGAGAAACATCAAATATGAAACTCAAAATGTGAAATGGAAGAGCTTAAAGAACAATTCCGGCGCAAAATGCCCCTAGGGGTTAATAACACGTTCTCTGGGATCTGTTTTCATGCTGATCCAGTGTGTACGAACCGGTGATTAGCTTGTCTTCGGGGCACTTGGAAAGTAACAATCACTATTTTACACCACTAACGAGGCGTGCGTGTCTCACTGGACTGAGGGCTCTGCCCTGAAGCTGAGAGCTGGAAGGTCCGCTGATGGCGTTCATGTTGCATTTCTAGAGATGAATCTGCGAAAACACGTTTTATTTCCCTGATTCACGCCGCTGGGCGCTCTCTCTCTCTCTCTCTTCAGTCACGACCACATAACGGCAGACTTGAACAGCTGAGTCGCAGCGACCCCATCAGCTCGTTTGTGTATGGTCAATATGCTTTATTTTGGCCAAATTCTTAGAGGGATAGTCAGCGGTGGTGTCTAATGTGAATATAGATATTACATGTTCATGTGTATTAGTGATGAAGACAGTATTTCTATTGTCATCGCGATATGTGTGATCACAAAAAGCCACCTGATACCCGATGGAAATAGAAAATCCTTTTTTAGTTTAGTTTTGTTGCTACAGGCGGGAACATTGCGGTTGTGGAGATTGCTGCTATCCCCTGCAGTCGGCATGTCAATAGTGTCACAAACAGACTTTTATTTCTCTATTTAATAAACTGACTATTCAGTCAGATAGGTATTTGTCGTGACAGAAACAGTTACAATTTCAAGCATTTTAAGCAGTTTTCAAACCTTGAAAACACATCAAAATTCAAGCATTTTCAAGGATTTCAAGCACCCTGTCAATACACAAGTGAAACCACATTTCTGATTTTGGCATAATTAGTGAGATTATACACACACTTGCATTTGACATTTCTGCCAACATTTAGTCAGGCCGAGAACTGGCAGGTGGAGGGGATCATACAGATTATTTACTGTAAAGTAGAATGTATAAACAACATGGCATGTACATCGGTAACTGATATTATACTTGAGTATTTCTTTAGTAAAGTAACTTCAGCGACTTTTTGAAAAGAAAGCCGAGTGATCAGAATTGTGTTTAAATACAACACAGCTGCTCGCTCATTGGTCAGAGATTTAGCAGGATTAACCAACGGGCATTACGGGCCATAGATGCCACGCCCACTTGGGGGCTGGCTCTGGGGAAAGTAGAAAAAGCACAGCTGAGATTAATAACCTTAACGAAGGCTCAACTCCATCAAGTGTCCCAGTCAGAGATTTCAGTGAGTCAGCATGATGACAGGCAGCCATCATGAATGGGTTGGAGTACACCTGCGCTTTTCTGCCTACAAACACAACTGCTTGATAATAAGAAATGACATGCAGTCACATGAACAGACATACATAATGCAGAATAAGATGAGAAATAAAATGTTGCTTTAGTAATATTTTCAGCTGGTTTCCCATTTGGTGTGTGCCGGTAGCCATGATTTCAAACTACTCCATAAAGGTAATCAGTAGGCTATATTAGTAGAAAATATCCATATCAAAGCAGCGTTCAGTTCATTTGGTCACACGTTGTTTTATTTCAGCATTTAACTTCATATTTTATTTAGCTTAGCAGAGATGTTAATTTTGACACTATGTATTATTTTCAACATTAGCTTGTTGTCTGTGATGTGGATTTACTTCTAACTAAAACAGTATTTTGCACTACTCCATAAGATGATGATGATGATGATGATGATGATGATGATGATGAAGATGAAGCCAGCTGCATTCCCAGTGAGACGAGTAAAGCTGATGATGTGTTCTTTAGTTCTCTCCCAGTGTTGGTGTCCACACTGCTCGGCGTGCCTGTGTGTTGGAAGGACAGGAGCCGAGTTCAGGCCCAGTTTCCCATTCATTTCATCATTCATTTATCTGCTATTCAAAAGCTTTATTGACGCAGGGACATATTCATTTTGTATGTAAGTATCATCAGGAAAATGTACTTAAAGTATTAAAAGTAAAAGTACTCAATGCAGAACTCTCCTCCCATTGTAGAAAGTGTAAAGGATCCAACCAGCTGTGTGTTTAATGGTCTGATCATCTCAGCTGACTTGTAGCCGTTATATTGTTGGCTAGTTTACTTTAGAATAAAACATCAGATTTATAAACTACATGTGTTTTGTGAGCAGAAATCTTAATGTGTAAAGTAACTAGTAACTAAAGCTGTAACAGATGAATGTAGCGGAGTAACTAAAGTAACTAGTAACTAAAGCTGTAACAGATGAATGTAGCGGAGTAACTAAAGTAACTAGTAACTAAAGCTGTAACAGATGAATGTAGTGGAGTAAAAAGTACAATATTTCTCTCTGAAATGTAGCGGAGTAGAAGTAGAAAGAAAAGACTCAAGTAAAGTACAAGTACCTCAACTTTTGTACTTCAGTACAGTACTTGAGTAAATGCACTTACCATTACATTCCACCACTAAGTTTGTCCTTGGAAGAAATGGCGTCACTTTGGAGCAAAATGAGTTCCCACTTTTGCGTAAGAGATGTAAGTGTATCCGAGAGCACAAAGAGGCTCAGTGTTGTCGTGCTGGCTGCAGCCAGACAGCAGCACAAAATGCTGCAACAGATTTGACCAAAAGAATCAGTGTGCCAGTCAATGTTTGACCTGCACTGCATATCAGGGAGAGAAGGTCAGGGTTAGCAGTAATGGAATGTAACTAAGTACATTTACTCAAGTACTGTACTTCAGTCCAAATGTTGAGGTATTTGCACTTTACTTGAGTCTTTTCTTTTCATGTCACTTTCTACTTCTACTCCGCTACATTTCAGAGAGAAATATTGTACTTTTTACTCCACTACATTCATCTGTTACAGCTTTAGTTACTAGTTACTTTACACATTAAGATTTCTGCTCACTAAACACATGTAGTTTATAAATCTGATGTTTTATTCTAAAGTAAACTAGCCAACAATATAACGGCTACAAGTCAGCTGAGATGATGAGACCATTAAACACACAACTGGTTGGATCCTTTACTCTTTCTACAACGGGAGGAGAGTTCTGCATTGAGTACTTTTACTTTGGATACTTTAAGTACATTTTCCTCATGATACTTACAGACTTTTACTTAACTAACATTTTTAATGCAGGACTTTTAATTGTAAGGGAGTCTTTTTTACAGTGTGTTATTATTAGTACTTTTACTTGAGTAAGGGATCTGAATACTTCTTCCACCACTGCAGGTTCGAACAAGCACCACATGACCTGAGATGAACCTGTAGTCACACCACATTGAAACCCACACAGCAGATAAATGAATGTTTGGCTCAAGATGGACTGTGAGGATCTCTTTGGTTTAAATTATTTACTTATTTACTAAGACAGGGATCTTCATCACGGGGTCCGGGATCCTGAGGGGGTTAATA
This sequence comes from Sander vitreus, assembly GCF_031162955.1. Taxonomy (NCBI): domain Eukaryota; kingdom Metazoa; phylum Chordata; class Actinopteri; order Perciformes; family Percidae; genus Sander; species Sander vitreus. The sequence goes on from NC_135862.1 coordinate 35,871,291, forward strand.
TTCAATTAGCTATATATTAATTACCAATACTGTATCCATCATGAATTTAAGATGTTCAGTTCTAAGGACCTTTATTGTGAAAGTACAAGGCCCGGATGTAACCTCTTCGTTTCCTCGAGATGCCTCCAAGCAGCATAGTTGGTCGAAGGAGCTAATCAAAAATATTGTTCAGATATTGTTCATGTGACACCGTGACTGTGTATAATACCTATTTTAATGCCCGTATGCTTTCCCTTGCACGTCCCTGTCCGGTTTAACATGGTGAACGCGGATGAAATCGCCAAATTGTGCTACGAGCGTTTCAAGCAGCTTCCCCGGAGAGGGAAGCCTGAGCCGGGCAGAGAGTGGACCCTGCTGGCCGCTGTTGTCAAAATCACCCGGTGTGCTGCTGACTCTGACACAGGTTGGACAGCGAAATAACCTACAAGATTACATATTTCATTTGCTCATTGTGTCAACTGTGTTTTATAAATGGAGTAGAAAAAAAACAGCTTCGTCCAGTCTTTCGTCCACAATATCTAAAAGCTATAAACGTTAACTTTTAGCTGAAGTTACTGGTAAAATCGGCACGTAAGAAAAGTAACAATAAGATAACGTTACATTAAATTCAGTAAATGTACCTCTGGTTTAGACTTCAAGGGTGAACAGAACTAAGAATAGTCCAAGTCACGCTGCACAGTATCGTCGCAAAGTTTGAATGTTCAGAATAAAAAAATAATAATGTTCTGCCTATATTTAGTTAGGCTATGCAGAGTAGCAGCTAAACACATCAAAACAAATTAGAACACAAAACCCATCAAATGCCATAAGTAGAATAAGAACAGTGGTGTAGTCTAATGTATTGTAGTATGCATACTGTACTGTATATATATATATATATATATATGGGCCAGAATCTGCCTTTGGGGAAGGGGGGGGGCATATCATAGTGGGGGGTCTGGCTGTCCTCCCCCAGGATTATTTTGAGCGTCAACAACTTCATTTTCTGCATTTGGATACACTTTAATGCACCAATTTATGGTGTAAATATACCTTTATTCAGCCTATGTGAAGAAAAAGAACACAGATGACATTAAAAATATATCAAAAATATAATGGAAAGTATGTTGCTGCGTGTCATTGGACGTTTTAAGTGGGTATACTGTGTATACCTGTGTCACGAAGACTACACCACTGAATAAGAAGACAAATGTGATGAATTATGTTCTAATCAAATTCTTTTTTTTCTTTTACAGTTGAGAAGGAGGTTGTTTCCCTAGGAACTGGGACCAAATGTATTGGACGGACAGCTATGAGTCCCAATGGTGTGTGGTGTTATTCATGTTACCATAATTAATGTTTGATAATGTGATAATTTATTCAAAAAATGTATTTAAATATCAACAGAAATGGTGCATTTGTGTGTCGTATTGACACAGACGGAAGTTTGTTTATGAATACAACGCTGTTTTGCAGTTGTCTGTCTGTATCGGACCTTAGATTACAACAAATACATGTGTTGTTTTTGTTTTTCTCTCATCCATGTAGGTGAAGTACTTAATGACAGCCATGCAGAAGTCATTGCTAGACGGGGATGTATCAGGTATGTATTTGTATTACATTTTCTTTCTGTGTCCCCCTAATGGCTCGTTGGCACTGGTGCTCCATGCTGACCCTTGACCATCCAAAGAATTGAGTATAGGCTGCTACCATATTGTGTGTGTGTGTGTGTGTGTGTGTGTGTGTGTGTGTGTGTGTGTGTGTGTGTGTGTGTGTGTGTGTGTGTGTGTGTGTGTGTGTGTGTGTGTGTGTGTTTGTAGGTACCTGATCCAGGAGCTGCACAGGGTCGTGAGTGGTGGGGACAGCTCTGTGTTTTGTCAGGCAGATGAGCAGGGGAAGTGGAGGCTTCAGCCAGGAGTTTCCTTCCTCTTCTTCACCAGTCACACTCCCTGTGAGTCCAGTATGCTCCCAGTGGACCTAACTAGTTAGTTTGACACGACCACCAGCTACTTATGTGAGATGATCGACAGGATTTTAATCAAGCTATATCATTTGTCATACATTTTTCGTGTGTTGCAATTTAGATGTATTAGGGCTGCACAATGTATACATTTTATATCGTCATCGCAGTATCAACTGGTGTAATAAGCACATCGCAAAAGGCTGCAACATATCGCAAAAGACACTCAGGGATTAGTTTTTTTAGTTGAAATAAAATATGAGTACAAAACCGCACTTTAAAATGTATCTGTCATTCTGTTTTTAGTGGTGTCTTTTATATTCATTTCTATGTTTAATTTGTTTAATAAAAAAAAGTTAGAAAGGATTTCCTTTTATTTGTTTTAAATTCAACAAGCAATTTGTTGTATTTTAGCAGAATACTGAAAACAGCAGAAATGCAGAACTGAGTACATTTTAATATCTGTTAATTTATCGCAAGTAATATCGTTATCGCGATATTCAACAACGTTAACGCATATTTTCCTCATATCGTGCAGCTGTTGTATTATTTTTGATGAATGTTTTATAATGTTTCTTTACAGTTTCTGTTTATTTTAGTTCTTACAAAGAAGAAAGTTTGCGCTTGTGTGTGATCTAAATGCTGAGTTAAGGACTTTTATTCTTATCAGACAGCTTTAGTCCAAACATATCAGTATCAGCCTTCACAAAGCTCTAGCTGAACTCTGTCCCCATGCCAGTGGTTTGTCCGGGAAGCCAAAATCAGTCTGAACCGTCTTGTGTATTACTAGGTGGTGACGCTGCCATCGTCCCCATGATTGACAGTCAGTCTCAGCCCTGCCCTCCTGTCACTTCTGTAAAGGGCCATGAAGGAACTGATGCAAGAGGAGACCTGAAAAGAGAAGCTGAGGAATCCAGTGATGGAAAAAACATGAAACTGCCCCGTCTGGAGGAAGAGGAGACCGCAGATAAAAATCTAGAGGACAGAGGAGACACAAAACAATCCTTCCTTTCAAATTCATCTACTAGTGAGGATCCATCACAGAGTCACTCTGCAGAAACGCCCGTGGAAACTGTCTCACAAGATTCAGCACAGCCGGAGATGAAAACCAGAGGCCCTTGTGACAGTTACCAGGTCCCAGACATTCACCGAACGGGGGCCAAGTGTGTCTCGGGTGGCCCAGCCGACCCTCTGCACCCTGGGATGGGGTACCACAGCACAGGGGTGCTCCGGGTGAAACCCGGGCGAGGAGAACCCACTCTGTCCCTCTCCTGCAGTGACAAGCTGGCCCGATGGGGGGTGCTGGGCTTCCAGGGCGCACTGCTGTCCCACTACCTACAGGAGGCGCTCTACTTCTGCACCGTGGTTGTGGGGAAGTGTCCATACAGCCAAGAAGCTATGCAGAGAGCTTTGGTTACAAGGTAAGGAGTAATGCTGAATAGGGCTGCACAATATATTGTTTTTTTATCGACATCACAATATCAACTGGCGCAATATACACATCTCGAAAGGCTGCGACGTAAAGGCACTCCGAGATTTTTTGTGTTAGTTGAAAAAAATATCAGTAGAAAACTGCACTTTAAAATGTAAATGTAATTATTTTTTTGTGATGCCTTTTATATTCCTTTCAATGTTTAATTTGTTCAATAAAAGAATGTTGGAAATGATTTCCTTTTATGTTTTAAAGGTGCAATATGTAATACTGATAGCTAGTGTTTAAAATAGTTACTGCAGTACAAATTCAAAATTACTGGAGAGAGTCGTCTCCCCAGCCCCCTCCTCCCCAGACTCCAAGTTCTCGGAGGTTGCCAGACTGAGACCACAGCATCCACAACAATGTTGCTGGACGCTTGTCTCACATAGCCAGACATCACTCGACAGCACAGCGGAGTAGCCAACGTTAGATGCTGGCTGTGTTGACAGTCATAGAAGCCTGTGCTCACGCAGAGCTCTGTACCCAACTGACAGACAGACACACTTTTTGGCCTTAAAATTACAGTAGGAACTGTTAAAAGCGCAACAAACTCGCCGTCCTCTCCACCCGACGGACAGGCACGCTTCCTCTGCTTAGAATTACGGTGAGAACCGCTAAAAATAACACTACCATGTCATCCTCTCCACCCGACTGAACTTAGAATTACGGCAACAATCGCTAAACACACTACAAACTCACAGTCCTCTCTTCCCGATTTACAGGCCCCCCCCCCGGCTTAAAATACCTCACCGTTGTCGGCTCCAGTCATCGGTCCCTGTTTGTTTAAACAGTGTTTGGAGTATTTTGGAGATGATTGTCCTTCCGTGTAAGGGAATCAGCAGACCTTTTTGAATGTGGTCCTCCTGTACTCCCCAGGTGCTCCCATGTGTCGGACCTCCCTGCTGGTTTCTCTGTGTGCCCGCCTGTGCTGCTCCAGTCCAGCCTGGAGTTCCCCTTCAGCCAGGCCCAGACCCAGCTGCAACACAAGGCCGGACAGGGACGAATTTCCCCCTGTGGAGCAGGTAGGATCATCACGCACACACATTTTGGTCTAAATGATCAGAAAGAAGTACTCAAGAAATCATAATAAATACTAATTATAGTCCATCTAGCATTCTTTTCCATCTTTATGAGACAAAGTTAAAGGGTAACTACAGTTTTTTTCAACCTGGGTTTTCCTATGTTCTTGTATCTAAATGTCTGATGGGAACAACAATCTTTGACATTGGTCCAGTATTAAGAGAGATCGCTGCAGTCTGTTCTGTTAGATATGCATTGTAAAGTTGGGTTAATGTAGAATACCTAAGATTGTTACAACATTTCAGTTTGTTAATAACTGATCCCAGAACTCTTTCAGCAGAATCAACCGGGGACCGAATACGTACATCATATAAGTCATAAATTCATCAATAGAAAAAGTACTTTTTAGGAGCTCAGTGAGAGTTTAAAGATTAGTTTGGTCTCTAAATAACAACCTTGATGTGGTTCAGCCATCAGCTGGTGTAATGTGATGGAGCAGCCACTAGATGTCACTGCCAACGGCTACAAACATGGAGTCACCAAGAAGGACTTTGGCACAGCTAACGTCAGGTAGAGCCAGCTCTCTCTCACACTGTCAGACATTAATATCATAGAAATGTCCAGCTGTAACAACTCCACATTTTGCTGTACAATTAATTGTCTCAGAAATAATTGTGATTAACAATATAATTGTCTGTTTTAGTCAAATTTTAAAATATTACTTTTTTAAACAAATTACGTTTTGAATGAATTCCAGGATACGTCTTTTGGTTATTAAAATTTTAAATTAAAACTTTTTTTTCAACATTGTGTTGTTCTTTTTGTCACTTTTCCCGACGTTTTTGTTGATTTTTTTTCCCGAGTTTTTTATCACTTTTTTCTCTGTTTTTCTCCATTTCATTTGTCACTTTTCTCCCATGTTTTTTGACACTCTTTCCGATGTTTTTGTCTTTTTTTTTTTTCGGCAATTTTTTTTATATGTTTATGTCGATTTTTTTTCCCTGCGCTTTTGAAGCTTTTTCAAATCACTTTTTTAACGTTCTTTTGTCATTTTCTTTCTCCAAATGAATGAAAGTAGTTAACCTGTGAAGAGTAATGGTTGTAGGGAACCATCCACGTTATTTTCTTTGACAATTTGGTTGAATGTCACCCAAATTTCTGATATAGAAACTTTTAGAAAATGGGTCAAATTTGACCTGAGGACAACAGGAGTGTTAACAAAGAAATCAGGATTATTTAAAAAAAAAAAAAATGACAATAAGACATATATGTAATAATTGTTACAGGCCTATACAAATGATAAGTCACGGTTTACTGAATTTGATCACTATAGACTATTGATTTAGACCAAATTGGAGTGATATTTATGCATGTTTGTGTCTTCAGGTCTCTTCTGTGTAAACTGGAGCTTTTCCATTCCTTCCTGTCTCTGGTAGCGGCCACTGAGCCCTCAGCACTTCCCGACTCCCTCAGGTAACAAACAATCGGCTCTTTCATAATCTCACTGGGGTTTCAAACAGCCGCAAATGAAATCTGAACAACCCGAAAACACTAATGGAGATCTCCAAACGATGGTCTGGCTTTTATCAATTTGTCCTTTTGGGTAACTCTCATCTCATCTGCTGCTCAAGCATGTCGAATCGACAGTGACGCAAAATAAGTCAATGGTTATGTGTCACAGTAATCACAAGTTACAGCGTTTTAAAAACAAAGTGCAACAGGGCTTAAAGGAATTATACAATCTGGAACACTAAGTGCTGTTACTGCACATACTGGGATATCGTCCCAGGTTTTGTTTTTCAAATGTTGTCACATAGCCTGCTTGAGATTACACAACAAATTGTGTGTGTGTGTGTGTGTGTGTGTGTGTGTGTGTATGTTTTGCATATTTATGTGTGCTGTGGCTCTCACTGTGTGGGTTTGTATGTTACATTTAGTGCTCACATTTCATCTGTTAGCCTGTTCACATGGTGTGTGTGTGTGTGTGTGTGTGTGAGTGAGGGGGTGAGTGAGAGAGAGAGAGAGAGAGAGAGAGAGATGGCTGAGAATCATCTCCAAAGGGAGAACAGTGGTCTCTCTGTTTATCAGCATTTTTGCAGATAACCTGATCCCAGCCCGGCCTCCACATGGACACATACCCACATACCCACTCACCCACTCATACACACACACACACACACACACACACACACACACACACACACACACACACACACACACACACACACACACACACACACACATACACACATACACACACAACCCCAGGATACAATGACACCACTTTATACAACAATGGTATGTCTGGTAAGGGGAGACAACTGAGGTCAGAGAGTGTCATTGGTCTGCATTCATAGAGTTTTGTGTCTGATAGGACATAAATGATTAAAAAAGCACAGATCCAAGCTGAATAGATTTTGTTCTTAATGCAGTGACTCAAGTAACTTGATTGAGCTATAAGCTAAGCAGTGGTAAAGATACCATTGTGTCATATGTGGCCATGATGGCACAAAAACAGACTTCCATTGTAATACAAGCACTGCCTAGTAATGGACATCTGTATCCATTCAGAGAGCACTGATGGAATTTCCTCTCTTAGAGTGGAAGGATCTTCCAAAACGGGGACCTATTAACCTTGTATGTAACACACAACTTTTTGTTTTCATTAATTAGAGCCGAGAGGTTTGTTAAAATGAGCTGGGTTCTTCCCCTCATGCTTTTTTTTATGTGCATCTGTTCAGGAGAGCAGAGCTGCAGACCTACTGGGACTACAAGCAGGCGTCCCAGTTGTTTCAGCAGGCCTGGCAGAAGCTCCACAGCCAGGCCTTCCCTCTGTGGCCACGCAGCGACAGAGATCTCCTGCTCTTCCACTGAACTCCCCACTCTGCAGGGGCAGGACTAGAAGGGGGGCAAAGGGATGGCACCCCCCCCTCCCAATCCATTGGGCTAGGGTGCCACTTCCGGGATTGCTCCGGTGCCACCGGAAATTCAGCCGGACGTCCCTCATTTTACAGCCAGATGTCTGTCCCCTTCCTCTGTCTTTGTGTTGGCGTTCTAACCTCCGGTGGATTTGTGAGGACTATGGTTAACTGCTCCTCAGATCTCTGCAGGGTAAATCCAGAGAGCTAGCTAGACTATCTGTCCAATCTGAGTTTTCTGTTGCACGACTAAAACTACTTTTGAACGTAAACATGTTCCACCAAAACAAGTTCCTTCCTGAGACTATTTAGCAGAGGCACCGTGGCTCCGTCCGGAGCTTAGCACCGCCCAAGACTATTGTGATTGGTTTAAAGAAATGCCAATAAACCAGAGCATGTTTTTCTCCCATCCAGGAATGCTGTGTGGACTAGCCAGACCCTCCTCCACAGTGCTGTGGAGGAAGGTCTGGCAAAGCAACACTAGGGTGCTGTCAATGTGGCAATGGTGATTCCCATTGGATCAGAGTCCTGTCACTTGGCTGCCTGCTCTGCCAATCTTCCCAGCCCTTGCCACATGACCAATTAATGTTGCCATGACGACAATCCAAAATTCTGATACCATGGAACCAGCACTGGAATTGTTTTTTTGTTTTTTTTAAGTGGCAGACTGAGCCTATAGAAAATGTGTAATGTATTCATTAAAATGAAAACAAGTGAAATTAATAATGAATGTGGTGTTTTATTTAGCAGAATTATATTGTGTTGTTCTATCCAATATTTCCTATATTTCTAAGCAGATTTTCTACACTGTATTCTGATAAAATGCCCACCCCCCGGCCCCCCCTGACTGCCACTTCTGGAATCGCCCCTGCCACTCTGCAGCTGAAAGGTCCAACTTGCCTGTTGCATCAGCTGGTCAGCCAGCTTTGAGGCCCAGATGAATATTGTTGGGCTATATTTGAGCCTCCCCTGTCCCAAGATGTCACTGCTTGCAACAGCAGGACACCTGTCCTGCTGTTCAGAGGGGTTGATGTCCGCTGTTCAGTGTCCTCAGATGACGGTTTAATTTCACAATGTGTGGAACATGTTGCTGCAGCTGGCTGGTGTTATGTAGAGAATAAATAGTAAAATAGTAAAAATGCTCTCCTAGGGCTGCAACTAACAATTATTTTCATTGTCGATGAATCTGTTGATTATTTTCTCAATTAATGGATAAGTTGTTTGGTCTATAAAATGTCAGGAAAAGGTGAAAAATGTCAATCAGTGTTTTCCAAAGTAGTAGTTGTAGTTTTTTATTTATTCATCATAAAAACAGTACTTATAATAATAATAGTAATAATAATACATTTTATTTAAAGGTGCCTTTCTCGGCACTCAAGGACACCGTACAGGGATACATAAGACATTTAAAAGCAGCAAAAAAATATAATTAAAAATAAAGAATACAACAACAACAACAGAAAGGCAGAGTGATTGACATCAAGTGGAATAGGCAGTTTTAAACAGATGTGTTTTGAGTTGCAATTTGAAATGGGGGAATGAATCAATGTTTCTGAGTTGGGGTGGTAATGAGTTCCAGAGATGGTGGTGAGACGGGGGCGAGGGGACAGACAGGTGTATGGAGGAAGAGGATCTGAGGGGGCGGGAGGGAGTGGGAACCTGGAGGAGATCAGACAAATATGGGGGGGCGAGATTGTGGATGGCCTTGAATGTAAACAGGAGGACTTTGAACTGGATACAGAACTCTTACCATTAAATCGACCTCTTCATAAAAAACATTTAGTTAACACAATATTGATGATTGGCTTACTAAGTAAGGTAGCCATTCACAGTTAAGCTTAGGAAACATCACATGTATGTTTTACATTAAAACATGAAATATATATATAGATTCATCCATTTTCATCTATCCAGCCCAGTATAATATGCAACTAAATCTTTATACAGTATATATAGTAGGGGGTCCCTGCTCCGTCTCTCATTCAGGTAAGGGGTCCTTGGCCTGACCCCTGATCTAAAGCATTTGATTTAAATCCCTCTGATAACTTACCCCCACCCACATCTTCTGTTTAACATTACTGATGCTAAAGATGCTCTAACTTCCTTTTACTGTGACTTCATAGCTGGCCTGGGGAGTGTTTTTTTTAGTTTTTTTTTTTACAAAAGTTCAGTTTCTAATCAGTGTTTCTTGTGTGTCCTCTTTCATTTTGAACAAACAAAGTTAAAGTGTAGTGACATTTTTAAATGAGACAAACACCTTACGATTCATTTTACATTCATTTTTATTGGTCAGGTTTCCAAGCTACCTTACCTTTTTTTAAAATATCTAAAATTCCTTTATGTCTTTAAGATATATTTAACAATCATACAACACTGATGAAATAAAAACAATACTGAATATCATAGCATTCCATCAATATATTACACATCTACATAACATGTTTAAAAGCCTGTATCAGCTTTTGTTGTGCACAAATATGAATACTTCAATGGGTCAAGTAAAGGATGCCTCACTAACGCCTCACTCTGATTCCGCACCATAAACTACAGGTGCAGCCAAAATGTCAGTGTCCGAGTCATCTGAGTGAAGAGAAGAACGACACCGTGCAGCCAAAGACCCGAGCAACACTTTACTTGAAGTATTTTTATTAATCCACATATCAGCTGAGAGCCTTGTGTATTTTATATATATATATATAAATAAAAGGGCCAAAATGTGCAGGGACAAATACTGTGTATCTCTATCTCAATCCAGGAACAAATGGCAAAACTAATACACGTCCTAGATAACAATGTTTCTGATGTTATGGTGACCCTGTTTGTGTGCTGATGGCTCACAGTGTATTAGCAGTCGAGATTTCTAAAGACAAACTGTACTGGACTGAATGTAAGATAAGATACACCTTTATTGATCCCCAGAGGGGAAATTTGGTTTTTGCAGCAGTACAATAGAAAACACGGAAATAAATACACATTAGCCTGATGTGCAACTCACGAAAAAACGTAACTACACGTCACGGCGACGCACGTCGCTCGGCCGTGGCTTGGTAGCGTTGCATTTCCCCCGACCCATTTCCTGGTTCTCCTTCTCCAGAAACATGTAATCAAGGAGAGGGTTAACTTCTCCTGCTCCAGATCTCCCACCGTGGTCAGAAAGAACAGGGGAGACACTTTGGTTCTCTCACTATGACTCTAGAGTCACTACTCACTCTGAAGATAATCACACACACACACACACACACACACACACACACACACACACACACACACACAGGCTCTGCTATTCTCCTAAAGAGATCGACGCAGTCACAAATGCTCAAGCATACACTTCAGGCCACTTACGTAGGCTACGGCGAAAGCTCTGCGTGGAGCCTCCGCTGGACCTTAAATCACGCTTAAGAGGTGCAAAAAAAAACAGAGGATCAGTCGCTCAGCAATGTAAGTTATGTTTTCCTGAACCTTAACTGCTGAATCGGAAGCTAACTTCAGGGTTGTTTATAAAAATGTCACAATTTGACACAGTAAACTTCAAGTAAAGTGTTGGATTTCATAAGCAGGTCACCGCGGTTTATGTCATGCTGTTGGCTAACACAATGTGCAAATACATAACAGCCAGGCTGGGAAGTAGCCTACTGAGTAACATCCTAGGGACAGGAGCTGGGCCCTGGCCCTGAGCTGGACACACTATACCAGGGGCCATTTCAGCCTTGATACCGGCACCCATAAAAAATAATTGCTAGAAAAAACTCTAAGATAAGGAATTCTGCTCTATGAATATCACAACATTGTGAAACTAAACCCAAAATCTAAATCTAGAGGCCTAGATCATTTAGAAAACACATTCTGAGCCATTTTCAGAAAATAGTGCTTGTCAGCCATTAGTTAAAATCGCATAAATCTCAAATTTGTCAAAGTTATTGATACTGCATTTTGGAAATGACGGCTTCTGCATGGATACAGTTCCGACCTGACCTTTGTTGTAACGGCCCTGTGGCTAAGCATTAAAGGAAGTTTTCTCTGAATTGTTGGTGTCTTTCTAGTTAACATCATTCAGTGTTTCCCCTAACATGGTGGTCCAAAATGATATTAAAATGCACAGTTAGCACAGTAGAATAACATTTAAAAAAAAAAGACATTAAAAGGGTTCCAGGCATCCCTAAAGCTCTGATCCTAGGATCGCCCCTGAACTTTACACTGGCTGCCTCCTTGCTAGCAGCTTACAGTCATCCACCATCATTCACCGTCTTCTTTCACATGCTTATAGTTGTTCTCATAGCCTATTGTAGTGCTGCGTGTACCTGCGGCTTTAAAGTTAAATACTGAAGTTTTTATACATAATATGAAAGAGCCACACAAATACATCCATAATGTGGTTAGCTAGTCACATGGTTATAGGGTTTCTTTCTCACTTCAGCTGAACACAAATATCTGTGACAACAAAGCTGGACTGAAAGAAAATAGAGCATGATTGGTAATGAGCAATGATTGATTGTGTGTGTGTGTGTGTGTGTGTGTGTGTGTGTGTGTGTGTGTGTGTGTGTGTGTGTGTGTGTGTGTGTGTGTGTGTGTGTGTGTCAAAGCCTACATTTTTTTTTTACTTTAACACTGATGTAGATACTTGGAAAATGAATATCTGACGTGCCTATAATGTACGTTGTTATTCTTATTTTACGGCAGTGTTAACGATATTTCTCTCCACAACTTTTAAACAGCAATCATGACAAAGGACCAAGCATTGGGTCAAGCATTTCTTGACACTGATGATCATCTGAGTCTGCCACGTTTGTTACTTGTTTGTTTTTTGTAGCATTTTGGTGTCATTCATTTTCACCATAAAATGTGTATTTTCTAGTATCAAAAATTGACCATAAATAACTGTGCCAAGTGTGAAGGTGCATTACATGAAAGGGCCAATGTTTGAAACATTGTGCATTAGTATATGTTGTGTGTGTGTGTGTGTGTGTGTGTGTGTGTGTGTGTGTGTGTGTGTGTGTGTGTGTGTGTGTGTGTGTGTGTGTGTGTGTGTGTGTGATAGAGAGATAGAGGCTGGTATTTAGCAAAGCGTTAGCCCCGTGTTGTATAAAAGGCCTTGTAACCAAAGGTGTTTTCTCCGCTGTAGGCCACATACAGAAATCCGTCCTGGTCCTTCTCCTTGTCGTACAGCTGGCCCATAGTCAGACTGCAACACACAGCAGAAACCAGACTCTTATTAGATCACACACTCAGTCAAGTAGAATCGATTATATTTGCATCTCCTATATGGGTTTGTGAAGACGAACGTCGCCAGTTTGTGCCGATCGACAGAATTTTAAAATCAGTTTTCCGTGCTAAAACCTACAGCGTTCCCGAAGGACAAAACTGTAGAAAGAGGTTGTAGGTTGTTTCCTTATTATTGAAGAACAACACATCGATATACATTCATACAATAAATATTTCATTATTCATGTAATTTCTAATTTCAAAGCCTCTCTTTGCATCATCCATCCTGCTTACGGGTTAGAGCCCAACCAATAAATCAGCTTATACGATACAACTTTATTGTCAGTTTACACTGTAATTCATTTTGCATTCCCGAGCAGCTCTGCTCAAAAAAAGAAAAGGACAAACAAACAATTACACATATAGTACAGAAGATAAAGACATATCAACAGCCATGGCAAAGAAACATGTTTCATGACATGCTCGGATCGAGATCTGAATTGGCAGCACACTGATTTTGGTTTTGCAACAGGATAGAATGATGTCTTGTACAGTGAATGGAGAGCGGTCGGTCTGAGCCGGTGCTGAAAAAAGTGGTCAGGGATTGCCTCCACACGGCTCTCACAGACGCTATCGCGGCCCTCGGCATCCGATACCGAAACCACAAGGCACTCATGCACGCACGATTGGACCGGCTATCAAAAACAAGAACAGAGAAGCTCAAATTACAACACACACACAAAGGGAGTGTGACTTCATTCTCTGCTCAGGACGCCATTACTCAGCTATATCTTTACGTAGCAAATACTTGTTCACTGCTATATTGAATTGTTCTGAATGTCGAGCACAACCCCTTTAAGTGTAACTTAAAGACATCTACAGATCTACCTAGGACATCTACACTGGCTGACAGATAAAAGAAAGCCAGCTGTATAATAAAGGACCCTGGACACTGCCTGTTCTCTCCTTTCCCCTCCGTACTGTACAGAACAAAACAAATCGGCTGAAAAACAGCACTCTTGTTCTATTTATTCCATTTTTTTACACACTACTGAAGAGCTGCTAAACCGATTTTCATTGTATGTCTATCTATCTATCTATCGTTTATTAGCTAAGATATCAAGTGAATACACAGCAGAGTTTGCAGTTTTGTGAACCGTATCTAATAGCTGGAGCAGGAACACTTTCTGGCATGTTGGTGACAGTAAACAGGACACATCAGAAGCTAAATAAACAGACAGGCATCCTCGTCTACTGGCAATAAGAAAGGAGTCATCAGGTTTTTTCGTGTTTAAAAAAAATTGCATATACACGCTAATTTTGGTGGGAAAGGGTTTAATACAAAGGTCTGGGTAGCAGCTCAGAATTCTCATCCCATCAGCATGTCAATAGCTGTTAACAGTAAAATGGTAGGGTTTGTGATCAATGTGAATTGAGAGTGCAGGTGTGGCTTCATCCTCTTTTACAGGGAGATTAATTCCTCACAAACCCAGATGGATAGATAAACACACTGCACATGGTACACACATGAGTGGGGAAGTAAGACTTCCACTGCATAGAAGGCCAGGGCCTCACAGTACATGATTTATACAATCAATAAAATGTGGTTTTAGGGTGATTGTAGGGCTGGATCCGATTGTTGAAAAAACGTGCATGCAGGCTGAAATTCACTGTGGTGTTTTGTCGGGATTAAGCCACTAGCCGCTGGCTAATTAAAGCAGCACTATGTCCTCCATCTCAGCCAAGAATGGAGGAATGTAGAGTTACACGCAAGCTGTTTTGCTCTCACCTGGATTGGGGGACAGTTTTGTCGACAAAGAGGAAGATGGCTTTCTCTGAAGGCAGCTGGATGCGTTTCCTGATGATCCACATGAACTGGGCCACTGTGATGTCAGAGGGCACAAGGTACTTCCTCTTATCAATGTCCACTATCTGCGAGCCAGAAACCTTCTCCACTATCACCTGGAGCACATAGGTAAACAGAAAGATAGGGCTTTTAACACTGTTTGGTATGGCCTGGGTTGCATACAGGCTCTAATACTCAGATTCACAGTTTTGTCCACTGCTGTAACAGAACCTATATGGCCATTATAGGATATACTAATATCAGTATGTCAGTTGAACCCATAGTACTTCAGCCAAGTATTCACAGGGTTACAACTGTGTCAGGACAGGAGTGAGTCATTATTAAACATATTGGTTGGTTTCGTTTAACATGTAATGCCAAATCCCTATTAAACCACCCATTTAAAAGACCCCATTTAATAAAAAACACTCTATTCAAAGATGACAGAAACTAAATAAAATTACAGTATGAAAAGCCGTCTTGGTTCATCTTTCCACTGTTCCAACAACCACCACTCTGGTTTGGTTGAAATAAACCCTTAATTCACCCATTTACATGTGGAGATATGCTGGCTCTATACACGCTAAAAGTCCTGATTATTTACATGGAGTCTGGTGGGTTTGGTGATGGTGATGTTAGGGCTGTTTCTGGTTAAACAAAAAGGATCTTACTCTTTAACAAAAAGGTATTTTTCTTTAAAGTTATCAGACAGAATAACAATCTGAGCCTGTCAGTGGCAACAACAGCACTTCTAGTGGAAGGAATTTGATGGTGCGCCCTATAGGGTTACGTTCTCTGTGGGTTGCTAATGTAATATTATTGATCTGTGCAGCTTTAAAGCGTTGAAAGCAGATCTTAATGATTAGGTTAAAATAAATGTAAATATTTTAACAGTTCTACCATGCTCTTGTTTACACTCCCCTTCAGTGTTGACCCCTGTGTCTTATCTTAGATCTAACAATGCAGTAACCCTACACAATATAAGGAACGTTAACTATGTGCCCGGTTCCTCCCAGCAGTCCTCCCATTACACAGATGCAGAATGCAAGAATTAAAAAAGGTATTGAGTTTGACAGGTTCCACTTCCAGGCTTCAGGTAATTCCGCTGGATGCCTGTATTTTCCATCTCCTTCCTCTTTCTTTGTGTTAGCGTTCTAACCTCTGGTGGATTTGTGAGGACTATGGTTAACTGCTCCTCAGATCTCTGCAGGGTAAATCCAGACAGCTAGCTGGACTATCTGTCCAATCTGAGTTTTCTGTTGCACGACTAAAACTACTTTTTACATGTTCAAGTCTCGTCCCAACGCTATTTAGCAGAGGCACCGTGGCTCTGTCCGGCACTTAGCGCCGCCCAAGACGATTGTGATTGGTTTAGAAATAGAAATGCCAATAAACCGTTTTTGTCCCATCCAGGAATGCTGTGTGGACTAGCCAGACCCTCCTCCGCAGCGCTGTGCAGGAAGGTCTGGCAACGTGAGACTATAAGGTGAATATGAAAGCAGACATGAGGAACTTTGTCACTCAGACTTAGTTATGGAAAGTCATAGAAATCTGGGATTTTTCATAGGGGTCACAGTTGGAACCGTGGTTCTCTGAGCTGCTATCTCACCTGTCTATCAAGGCTGTTTTTACCACTCACTCATTCTCTTCTTTTCCACCCATACCTGTCATTTACTCAACCAGACACTCACTCCTTATCTCTTGACTCTCGGTCACTCACTCGATCTGTACCCTTAACCTACATCCCACTGCAAAAACACCACCTTCCGCCACACTCACCGGTACTCTGTCAGGATATTTGTTTCGTATTTTGGCTGACTCCACACATCGATGTTCTGAGGGAGGGACAGGAAACAAACAGGAAGTCAGGATTAAAGGGATGAGTGAGGCCTCTTGGGAGCCTCTTCTCTCACAGCCTTACTGCCAAATACAGCCAAACCTTGTCCGATCCAATGCTCTATATGAAAGATCAAGCAAAGCATACAAGCTAGCAGCAGTCTGAACAGACAGAGGAGTGGATGCTTTGTACAGGATGCAACTATACACCAAGTCAAAGTGGGATTATCTTCATACAGTCTTTATTAAATTACAGTGCTTCTACTTATAGTAGGCCTACATGTGTGCTTTGTTATCAAGACCTGCAGCCGGCAGACACTGAACAGAGGCCAGAGAGGGGAGGGTGAGGTGATGGGTGATAAGATGTGGCCGATCCATTTAGGTTCAACACTTTGCACGCTTTCATTAGCCCAGATAAGAGGCCTACTTTTAGAAACATCTCTCCAAGACCAGCAGCAGTGTTTCTTTAAAAAGAAAGCCAATGTGAACACAGTTAAGCTAAAAGGAGCTGAAGAGGTAAGTGACAAAAATGTCACTTATTGAGCTCTAAACTTCAGCTATCTGAGTATGGAGAGAGCTTTACACCAAACTCAGTTCAAAATTCTGTTAAATGGATGTTCCCCCTGAAACCGTAATATGTTATTGTTAGTGGAACAAGGTACAAGCTCTGGAACAAATACAAAGATAACACTCTTAAATTCGGCATCTATGTACACAGGCACTACTAATTTACTAATAATAATCAAAAGTCGTGCTCTTTTTTATTTGTTTTGCTTGACATTTTTTTTGCTGTCTTTTGTCAGCAAAATATACCCCGCAGGGCGATACCAAGCAGTGTGAAGCAATGCAAAAAGTTATTTGGCGATGAAATGACTCTTTGCAAAAGAAATACACGTCTCAGGGATAAAAACAGCTGACTAACATATCAGCAATATTAAAGGTGACAGCGGTCATTTGACTTGCAGGAAAAACGTGTTAGCATTTGTTGCTAGTCATGCAACGTTAGCAATTATGTAGCATTCATCTGCTGACTGCAGTGACAAACATGCATACTGCACCTATGTGTAATTATACGGCAAAATCGCAGAGAGAGCAAAACAGAAAGGAGGACGCATGACATGACACGAGCATCTCTTGTTTCATAACAATCCAAACCCCTTTACCCAGGGAATGGTCCTCTTTAAACATCCATTTCATCTTTGCTGGATCCCCGCACTGAGGCGTGATGGTAGAGTCGAAAGGCGGGTTTCTAAATCCGCGGATAATGTCGGCGTAATGTCCAAAAATCCAGACAAAAGCGATCAAAACAAAACGTCAACAACTGTCTCTTCTGCCCGAAGAATCCAACTGTCCGTCTAGCTGTGAGGTGACGTCACCGTCCGACAGAGGGGTGGTGAAAAATGATGCTACCTTCAAATTCTCTCGGAAATAATCACAACATCAAATGAGCCCTCAAACAATTAGACTTGCAGGGTATTGCCAGGCAGTGGTGTTAGAAGTACAGATCTTTTAAAATAAAGTAGAAATTGTACACCTAAAGGTAAAGCTGTTAAAGGTGGAGCTCATTTTAATTTATTTATATATTTTTGGCCAATATATTACTTTACAGAATGCTGGGTAGCTTGTCAATTTCTCCCATGGGACCAATAAAGCCTTATTGATAAAATAATATCCTAATTTATTTATGGATTATATTTTGTATTACATGGTAACTAATAACTAAAGATGTCAGATAAATGTAGTGGCGTAAATGTTTGCCTATGAGATGTAGTATGCTGCAAAGTTTATTTGTATCTGGTTTCACTTGTTGCCAAAATACGTAACGCCGCAAAAGTAGCTAATTTAGGCTATTAGCCTACTATGGGATAACTCTTTTCTTCTGGGATAACCATGTGTGAACACTCCCAAATGGTCTTCCTGTTCGTCCTTTTTTACTGGCATTGCTTGAACGCAGCATGAATGCTACCGTTGGCCGCCATGGTAACCGTGAGACGCTAAGCTAGCTAAGCTAAAACATGGCGCGGTGTATGGTAACGTTACCATAGGCTGTAATGGTACTGGGGGCTAACGTAAATAGCATGTTGATACGCTACGTTTTGTAAAAAAAATACGCTCTCAATTACTTAACAAAGGTTTATCTGTGTTTGTTGTTGTGAGCGTTCACGTTAGTCATTGGTTCGCATTCACTCATGTTACGTTACCATCTAGCTATGCTAGCTTGAGCATTGACGTTAACTAGCTAGCTAACGTTAGCTGGACTTGATGACACATAACCCTGGAGGCTACGAGCGATATTTATATCGTTACCCATGGCTTTCTATGAAGTCTATTCCCACCCGGCTTTGATTCGGTACAAAACGAGTGTTTGCACAAAAGCCACTCTGTTTCTGGTTGTTGTTTTGTGCCTCACCTACATCCCACCTCTGCTCGTTGCCTACAGGAGCCAAGGTAAAGTAACTTACTGTAACGTTAATGATGTCACAGCACTAGAACACTAGCTTAACTAGCTACTATGACCGTGGCTCCTGTCGCTATTGCTAAATGAGAAACTTTATATATGTCCGGGAACGCCAACGCTTTTGTTAAAGAAGTAGAAATGCAGCAATAACTGTCCTGTTAGTAGTGTCCTGAGGAGTGTCCCGGGACAGTCAGACACTGTCCTGTACACTGTCCTATGACTCCCAGACACTGTTCCGTGAGTCATGGGAGTCACAGGACAGTGTCTGACTGTCCCGGGACATTCCTCAGGACACTACTAACAGGACAGGACCGTTTTTGCTGCCAATGCTTCTCTAGAAATGCTTGCTCGCTGTTAAAAGCCATGTTATTTTAGGTTTCTGGGTAAAAAGAAGCACTTATGAGGAACAACCGGTTGTGAGGTTTCAGTACCAGACTCTGCTGGTGGCAGCCACCAGTACTCAGGGAGACTACGTCGCCTGGAGCACCTTTCCCCATCTAAACAACATGCTTGGTGGCAACCTCCGGATGCCTGCTGTCTCTGTAAGAACACACTCACCGCATCTTCCTCAAATGTGCAAGTGTCCCGCTTGTCATTTTGATTAATAGTGGATAGATAGTGGATCTGAGAAACTAGTTATCAGACTAGCAACCTACTATGATTGCAGTATGTAGCTAGTATGTGTACTGTGTTTTTTTATTCTTCTTTTCTGTGTGGGTGAACACACTCTACAGGTGCGCGAAGAGGACCAGAACCAGGATGGGAAGTTGGACCTCCTGATTTTTCAACTGGAGCTACCTCTAAAACCTGAGGAACAGGTGTACAGTGTACAACTGCTGCTCACCTTCAGCTACAAGCTCTTTGTATGTATTCCACTGCAGTACCTAGTCTCACAGTATATACATATATGAAATGTAAACTTGTCTGTGGCACCGTTTCAAAGCTGTACTCAACCTGATGGCAGAAAGTAATGACAGACAATCTTCACTCAGACAAAATTCTGATCATGTTGTAGCTAATATTAATATAATTTACAACAATTTTAAATTACATTACAATGACATTCATACATTTTTAATGTAGCCTAACATTTTTTGTAACCAAAAACTGATTTAAGGATTAAGTAATTTTTTTTGTCATTGCGGTTTAGTCTTAGAAATAGCATCTGTTCCATAGCGTGTGTGTGTGTGTGTGTGTGTGTGTGTGTGTGTGCGCGTGTGTGCGTGCGTTAAAATAACAAGTGAAAAAAAATGAATTAATAAAGTAATTCTTATTCCTCTTTATAATTTAGTAAAGGATGGCTTTAGGACACAACAGCTATTGCATTCAGTGAGCCACAGATCCTTTCATGTGTGTGTGTGTGTGTGTGTGTGTATGTATGTATATGTACAGCCTGCCAACTGCAGTATGACACCAGGCCCATCCAGGCCAGCCTTAGTCAATGTTCCAGCTAAAGTAAAGCATATTATGTTGTTGTGTTTTCCCAGCGGATGTCCACAGTGGTGATGCAGAGCCTGGCTTATGTGCAGCACTCTTCTTCTGTCCCCGGAGCTAAGCTGTTCATCAGCGGAGACCTGAGGCTGATGCAGAGGACCCCCCTGCCTCACCGGGGACTGTACAACATTTACAACGTGAGTGGACACAGACTCACTAGCCATGTTTCCATCCACATGTTTTCATGAGAATTAAGTAATATCGAATGAAAAATGCCTTTTGGAAACAGTAAAATTCAATAGAATTTCATGAATATCGACACAGTTTGTACGTTCGATCTCATCGGATTTTCTCTTAATCGCTAAACAGCTTATGCGATGATACTGCTGATGGTTATTTGCCGAATAAATAATGAATTGAGATTAAGTTTTAGGTCATTTTATGGTTGCAACCCGCCATAACACGAAGAAGAAATAGTTTTAGGTCATTTTTGCTTTCTTTGCAGACATGGCGGGTGTCAACAAAGACAGATATAAGTGGACAAACGTATAGACAAGATGCTTTTTATATATAACTTATGAGCGAAATATAACAGCTATTTTAGATAGCGAAAATCTAAGAAATGGCATAATTTATCTGCATCATCATAGTGATGTTCTGATAGCATCGTTGTTGTCTTATTATAGCTTGATATGTTGCTTTCAGCTGGCACATAAGCACTATTACAACTTGTGCAATATGAATCATTTGTAGGTAGACGGCGCGATCCCTTTTGGCTAGCAAATGTTAGCTTGAATGTTCTGCGATTCAGTGTTTGTTTGTTTATTTAGGATCCTTATTTGCTCCTGCATTGAAAATAAATGGAATCACAAGGTTTTTAATCGCTTTAAAGCCGTTGGATGGAAACACACTTTCACCGGCTTTATTCGCATACATGTTTTTAGCGAACTTCAGATAATTCGAATGACAAGTGGATGGAAACATAGCTACAGTCTTTCTCTCTTTCCACCTGTTCTCTTTCCCTTCTTTTCTCCTTTTCCTTTTGGCTTGAGCAGAGTCGGCAGAGCACTCTGCAGGACGCTGAAAACAACAAATGAAAGAAAATTAGTGAAAGGGACAATTTATGAATGGGAGAAGGTGCAATAGCGAGCTAGGTACTCAGGCAGTGATTGGTTGGTTGAGATGAAATGGGAGGTACATGTAATAGAGGAAAGGAGAGACTGAACTACAGTGAACAATGCAGATAAAGTCTTGGCACCAGTGTTATCATTTAACTTTTGTAAACTTCCAATATCACAGTCCAAGAAAAGATTTCTCCAGCTTTCGATTTGAATTTGTTGACAGATACATTGCCAAAGCGACCTGTTTTATTTCCCTATTTTTTTTACTCAGTAACGGATGTGATTTAAAATCTAGCAAAGTACAAAACTTCAAACAAAACATACTTAAGTAAAAGTAAAATTACAGATTTTTAAAACTACTTTAAAAAGTAAACGTACGGGAAAAAAACTACTCAATTACACTAACGTGAGTCATTGTAATTAGTTACTTTCCACCTCTGATAATCACAATACACATATTGCATGTTCATGTAGTGCTACCACATGCTGAGGGAGCTGTGACAGGAACAGTAGATCTTCATTTGTTACGGTGTTGTTCTGTTTGATGCCAAGGTGTCAGTGATCGATGGCTCCAGCCCCTTTGCAAGTGCGTATGACCTGGACAACATAATTAGGAGCTACCAGGACAGAAACTGTAAGTTGACAAAGGCTCTCATTTTGTTTGCTGCTGAATATACTGTGTGACTAAACCCCAAATCATCATAGGTCTGGCAATGCCAGTCTACCCAACCCTATACTGCATTACATGTGCATTTTGGTAAATGTAGGTATTGTAAAATATGACAACTTTCACTTTTCTCTCTCTGTTTTTTGTCCCTTTCTTTGTTCTACCATAGTGACCACAGTACTGTCCTGTCCCATGCCGGTCTGGACTGTGGGGCGAGCTGCTGGCTCTCCCTTTCAGCTTAATGCTGAGATCCGGTACCCTATGGAGGTCATAAGATATCCTTTAAAAAATGTTTAGGAAGGTGTGTTCTTTTTATATACCCTCTATGGTAATATATGACTTTAATCCCCCCCAATTTAGTACGTACAATAAGTGGAAAGTAAGGTATAATGTAGAGCGAGCCAGTCATTATTTTGAATTACAACCCCAACAGGATGTAGCATGATGCTATCAGTGGTGGAACAAGTATTCAGATCCTTTTCTTAAAGTGGCTATATGTAACTTTCAGTTTGTGCTGATTCGAGTGGCCGCTTTGGACTAAAGTTTTTACCCACACCCGCTGTCGTAAAGGTCTTTTCTCTACGGTGCTGTATTACCAACTGTAGATTACTGAGTTAGCTTTACCAGGAGGTCATGTAGTCACAATGAATGTTTGAATGTCAAGCTTTCCTCTTTATTTCTGCCTTAACCGTCTCCTTCCACCTATCGTCCTGGCTTCTGGGAAACCATCAAATTAGCCTGGATTCAATACGTCAGTGTCCTCCTCATCTTCCTCTGGGTCTTTGAACGCATACAGAGATTTGTTTTCCAGAACCAGGTTCTAACCACCGTACCCATACCTTTGGGGAAACCTCACCTGTCATGATGTAGTGGTAGTGCTTTGACCCCCCCAGGTATCCATAAACCAGCAGACAATATTACATTTTTCTCACAAGGACCAACACTGATACTCTTTGACTGAAATGTGATACCAAAATCAATGACTGTTTGAATGAATAGCCATTAGGTCAGTTTTATAATTACATTATGGCATACATAAACATCAAATTCTTCCATTTATCACTATAAGATTTGTCTTTCTAGTTTGAACTCATCACTGAACAAGTATGAGCAATGGACCTCCCAAGAACTTGCTGTATTCCTTTAGAAATGTGGCTGTATTTTATACAAACATGCACAGATTAATTTACATCATAACCTTTTCCTGGACTGGTTTCTATGCAGGAAGTACACTAGTTCTGGCCCTGGAAAATGCATTTATTTTACTGCTATTTGAAGCAATGGAAATGTATAGAAAATATCAATAGATTTTCTATATTTTTTTACAATTTGTATGTTTATGACAATTTGTGACAGCAATTAAAGAAATGATTTGTTCATTATTGTATTGTTAGTTTTAGGTGATGGATAATAAACGATTTGTAAATTTCAACATGTATCTCCTCCAACCGTAATGCTTTCATTAACTTTCATCTTTGAATCATCTTTTTCGAGTGAAAAGATTCATTTGTAAGTAACAGCAGTGACAATGGGTTGACTACTCTTATTTAATAATGCAAATAATGGTGTAACAATAGCAAGGCGTGGAAAACCATTCTTATCTCCTCATTCCTTTTGTTTGTTAATATTAATTGATTTGGTAATATGTGGCTGATCAAGTTTTCACCATACCACATATTGTCAACAGAATACAGTTACCATAGAAACTGACTAATCATTGACTGAGACAGAGAGAAGATCATTTACAGTGGGGCAAAAAAGTATTTAGTCAGCCACCAATTGTGCAAGTTCTCCCACTTAAAAAGATGAGAGAGGCCTGTAATTTTCATCATAGGTACACTTCAACTATGAGAGACAAAATGAGAAAAAAAAATCCAGAAAATCACATTGTAGGATTTTTAATGAATTTATTTGCAAATTCCTCGGGAGAATAAGTATTTGGTCACCTACAAACAAGCAAGATTTCTGGCTAGTGAATGACCTGCAGAGAGCTGGGACCAAAGTAACAAAGGCTACCATCAGTAACACACTACGCCGCCAGGGACTCAAATCCTGCAGTGCCAGACGTGTCCCCCTGCTTAAGCCAGTACATGCCCAGGCCCGTCTGGAGTTTGCTAGAGAGCATTTGGATGATCCAGAAGAGGATTGGGAGAATGTCATATGGTCAGATGAAACCAAAATAGAACTTTTTGGTAAAAACTCAACTCGTCGTGTTTGGAGGGGAAAGAATGCTGAGTTGCATCCAAAGAACACCATACCTGCTGTGAAGCATGGGGGTGGAAACATCATGCTTTGGGGCTGTTTTTCTGCAAAGGGACCAGGACGACTGATCCGTGTAAAGGAAAGAATGAATGGGGCCATGTATCGTGAGATTTTGAGTGAAAACCTCCTTCCATCAGCAAGGGCATTGAAGATGAAACGTGGCTGGGTCTTTCAGCATGACAATGATCCCAAACACACCGCCCGGGGAACGAAGGAGTGGCTTCGTAAGAAGCATTTCAAGGTCCTGGGGTGGCCTAGCCAGTCTCCAGATCTCAACCCCATAGAAATACTTTGGAGGGAGTTGAAAGTCCGTGTTGCCCAGCGACAGCCCCAAAACATCACTGCTCTAGAGGAGATCTGCATGGAGGAATGGGCCAAAATACCAGCAACAGTGTGTGAAAACCTTGTGAAGACTTACAGAAAAGGTTTGACCTCTGTCATTGCCAACAAAGGGTATATAACAAAGTATAGAGATTAGCTTTTGTTATTGACCAAATACTTATTTTTGCCAAGGAATTTGCAAATAAATTCATTAAAAATCCTACAGTGTGATTTTCTGGATTTTTTTTCTCATTTTGTCTCATAGTTGAAGTGTACCTATGATGAAAATTACAGGCCTCTCTCATCTTTTAAAGTAGAACTTGCACAATTGGTGGCTGACTAATTTTTTGCCCCACTGTATCATCATCATCATGTACTTGACTGATAGGAGGGATTGAAGCCACACAAGCATTTTATTTATCAAAACACATACATATACATATATATATATATATATACATATATATATATACATATATATATATATATATATATATATATATATATATATATATATATATATATATATATATATATATATATATATACATACATACACACAAATATATATATATATATATATATATATATATACATATATATATACATACATACATATACACACACACACACACACAGGTCCATAAATATTGGGACATCGACACAATTCTAATCTTTTTGGCTCTATACACCACCACAATGGAGTTGAAATGAAACGAACAAGATGTGCTTTAACTGCAGACTTTCAGCTTTAATTTGAGGGTATTTGCATCCAAATCAGGTGAACGGTGTAGGAATTACAACCGTTTGTATATGTGCCTCCCACTTTTTAAGGGACCAAAAGTAATGGGACAGATCAACAATCATAAATCAAACTTTCACTTTTTAATACTTGGTTGCAAATCCTTTGCATTCAATTCCAGCCTGAAGTCTGGAAGGCATAGACATCACCAGACGCTGGGTTTCATCCCTGGTGATGCTCTGCCAGGCCTCAACTGCAACTGTCTTCAGTTCCTGCTTGTTCTTGGGGCATTTTCCCTTCAGTTTTGTCTTCAGCAAGTGAAATGCATGCTCAATCGGATTCAGGTCAGGTGATTGACTTGGTCATTGCATAACATTCCACTTCTTTCCCTTAAAAAGACTCTTTGGTTGCTTTCGCAGTATGCTTCGGGTCATTGTCCATCTGCACTGTGAAGCGCCGTCCAATGAGTTCTGAAGCATTTGGCTGAATATGAGCAGATAATATTGCCCGAAACACTTCAGAATTCATCCTGCTGCTTTTGTCAGCAGTCACATCATCAATAAATACAAGAGAAGCAGTTCCATTGGCAGCCATACATGCCCACGCCATGACACTACCACCACCATACTTCACTGATGAGGTGGTATGCTTTGGATCATGAGCAGTTCCTTTCCTTCTCCATACTCTTCTCTTCCCATCACTCTGGTACAAGTTGATCTTTGTCTCATCTGTCCATAGGATGTTGTTCCAGAAATGTGAAGGCTTTTTTTAGATGTTGTTTGGCAAACTCTAATCTGGCCTTCCTGTTTTTGAGGCTCACCAATGGTTTACATCTTGTAGTGAACCCTCTGTATTCACTCTGGTGAAGTCTTCTCTTGATTGTTGACTTTGACACACATACACCTACCTCCTGGAGAGTGTTCTTGATCTGGCCAACTGTTGTGAAGGGTGTTTTCTTCACCAGGGAAAGTATTCTTCGGTCATCCACCACAGTTGTTTTCCGTGGTCTTCCGGGTCTTTTGGTGTTGCTGAGCTCACCGGTGCGTTCTTTCTTTTTAAGAATGTTCCAAACAGTTGATTTGGCCACACCTAATGTTTTTGCTATCTCTCTGATGGGTTTGTTTAGATTTTTCAGCCTAATGATGGCTTGCTTCACTGATAGTGACAGCTCTTTGGATCTCATATTGAGAGTTGACAGCAACAGATTCCAAATGCAAATAGCACACTTGAAATGAACTCTGGACCTTTTATCTGCTCCTTGTAAATGGGATAATGAGGGAATAACACACACCTGGCCATGGAACAGCTGAGCAGCCAATTGTCCCATTACTTTTGGTCCCTTAGAAAGTGGGAGGCACATATACAAACTGTTGTAATTCCTACACCGTTCACCTGATTTGGATGTAAATACCCTCAAATTAAAGCTGAAAGTCTGCAGTTAAAGCACATCTTGTTCGTTTCATTTCAACTCCATTGTGGTGGTGTATAGAGCCAAAAAAGATTAGAATTGTGTCGATGTCCCAATATTTATGGACCTGACTGTATATATATATATATATATATATATTCACACATCAGTGGAAGCCAGCAGAGTGTGAGCAGAGAAGTGCTGCTGTGCAAAGCTGTGAAAACCTGAATCGAGCCAGTGACAAAGAGCCAGTAATCGTCGTCCTTTTGGAGATTGCTTTCAATTGTTTTGTGTTGAGTTTGTCCAATAAATTACCTTATTTACCGTTTGTCTAGACCTCCCGGATTTATTATTTTAAATTGTTTGCGTCCTCCACCCCTAGACAAATTAGGGATGTATATATATATATATTTATAAAACAAAAAGTGTGTCTTCTTTAACCTGCTTTATTTCTATTTAATAATGGCATATGAAAGGATTGTGCTGTACTTTTTGGGGAGGATAATCTGTAGTTTTAAGGGGTAAGAGTCCTGTTTTTTATTTTGTGTCTTACTCACTATCCCAGAGGTATTTGTTTGTGTGTGGTGTGTGTGTGGTTGGACCAGTACCACTGTATTAGCTAATTTAATCCACTCTGTCCGCCAGTTTGGGCTCAACCAGACAGTTTAGTAAGAGTCACACCCTGTTTGCTCAACTCCAGTATTTAAAGTTCTCTGCCCTTATACTGTTTAAGCTTCTTTCATGATGAGTGACTTATTTTAAGTAAACACAAGATTAAATAAAGTGATGCTTTTGCATGATTCTTTGTGGAAAAACTCAGTTTTATAGATCTGTAACGATTAGTCCACAAGTATTATGAGTTTTAGTCAACTAATAATTTCTTTAATCCAGGATAGCCCTACAAAACAAGAAACAGCCTTCTAACCAGTTTGTTAGAATCGATGATAGTGCCATCACACACACACACACACACACACACACACACACACACACACACACACACACACACACACACACACACTGTTACGAATGACTATTGTTTGAATGAGAAAGCACTGTATTCATTTTACACCGTGCTGAGGCTGTTTCAAACTGATTCCACATCAGTGCCCTGGGGCAAAGTCACCTCCCTTTACCCCCTCCACTGCTCTCTCTTCATGCAGCAGGCATTTACTGGTTACGGAAAAGCTTTGACTGTGGCTGCAGAGAGCAGGAGGACAGGATATGAGCCTGGTTTACATAGGAACCAGGTGCATCCTTTTTCAGCATTATTATTTTTCTCTGGATGACTCTCGTGGTGATCAATATCTCTCCCTTCCACTTTATTCACCAAAGCACAGGAGAGCTAAACTCAGGTCCATTCTACTTATTTCTTACAACTGCCTGCGTAGCAATATCATCTGTTTCACCCACAGCCATAATGGTATGTGTCCATATACATGTTTTCATGGATGGGATCGCCCCCGCTTCCCAGCATTGCACGCTAGTGGGCTTGCCACCAGTTTCTCTTCACTGACCAAAGATAAGCAAAGAAAACAGTCGACACCCTCCTACAACCCCGATGGCTGCAGCTGATTGGACGAACGCCATGTGGGTCTGGCTGCTCCAGGATTCAAAAACATACATGGCGGCTCGTTTGGAATATAATCTTGTAGTTTACAAAAATAGTTCACCGAAACGTGTTTCTGAAAACATTTTAAGCGAGAATTAGGCTATGTAGTTGCCGAATCTGTCTTTATTTTAGATCGACAAAAGTCAGTTTAAAAGATTTTTGTCCGCTTTTTGAGAGGCGTCAAGCCGAGCCGGCCGCTCATAACAAGAGTTATCTCTAGACACTTTACAGATAGAGTAGGTCTAGACCACACTCTATAATTTACAGAGACGCAACAATTCCAATAATTCCCCCAAGACCAAGCATTTAGTGCAACAGTGGTGAGACAAACTTCCTTTTAGGCAGAAACCTCGATGGTGAGGAAAAACTAACTTTTAGGGAGAAACCTGGGACAGACCCAGGCTCTTGGTGGGCGGTGTCTGACAGTGCAGGGTGGGGTTATGATGAACATAAAAAACATACACTAATGAAAACACTTTTATTATAAATTTCTGATGATTTCAGAAGCTTTTTCTGCTTTATTTCTAGAGTAAAGGAATTTACAGCACCGTAGGCTACCTGTTATTTAATTACATGTTATTAGAAATATTGTACTTTTTACTCCACTACATTAATCTGACAGTTTAAGTTAGTAGTTACTTTACAAATTAAGATTTCTGCACACAAAACACGTCTAGTTTATAAAATACGATGCTTTATTATATTATATTTAAGTAGGCTACTCAACAATATAACGGCCTACCAGTCCTGAGATGATTAGACCATTAAACACCCTAAACACACACTAAAGAACTGGTTGGATCGTTTCCAGTTTCTAAAATGTGAGGAGCCTACTTTTACTTTTAATACTTTAAGTACATTTTCCTGATGATACTAACATACTTTTACTTACAGTAGCCTAAGTAACATTTTCAATGCAGGACTTTAACTTGTAACAGAGTATTTTTTTTACAGTGTTGCCATCTGGCAGGAGGATCAAGGTCGTACTAGCCAGAAACAAACGGGTTATTCGTGCCCACTGCTGTGGCTATCTCAAACACAGACATAATTAAATACCCCCCTAACACCCCTAGAGGTGGCAGCACGGAACTCCTGTCCTGCAGCAGAGACTGTTACTGGCTCTGTTCCCGCCCGCCCCACTGCTCTCCCATACACCCTCCTCTATCTCTGAACACCAGCCCCCGCCCATGCCACTCACTGCCAGTCAGCCCAGCAGCAGAGCCACTGGCCACGTCTCAGAACACCGCTTGGTGGTCTACACAACCGGACGGTCAGTCAGTGGAAGTAGCCGAGCAGCAGCAGCAGCAGCCGGCCGAGGGCAGAGGGGAGGAGGACCGCAGGGTGTTGGGACAGAGTGCACTCCGCAACCCGGCTCCGTCGCCAGGCAGCACGACCAAAAACCAAGCCAAAGGTAAGTCAAATAATAAAATAATAAAAGAAATAAATAAACTAACTCCTCCTCGGCCAGGACCGTTGTTTTCTGTTCACCTTGGTGACTGGTAAAAGTTAGCTCATGTTAGTTAGTTTCCATGGGACCACTGGAGAGAAACTAGCGGACGCACTTTTTTTTAGTACAAACCATCAATACCATTTGCCCTGTTCGTCCACAAAATTCAGACAAGTGCGGAAAATAACGGTTTGTTGGTGACTAAACGAACACAGAAACTTATAGCCTACTTGAAGCACATTCTGAGTCTGTTAGCTAAGCATACAAAGGGGGCTCCATAACACCCCATTATCTCATTAAGTATGGGTCGGTACAGCTTGTACCGGGTCAGGCGGTTCTGTAATTCTACCCGGGGACACACAATTATTTTTAAGAACTGGGATAATTCCAATAATAACAAAAACTGCACATTAGACCTCTCTGAATCCCCCTCTGAGTACTCCTGGGGTGTCCCAGTTTGAGGCTCAGTGACTTAACGTGTTTGACCCAGAAAAGGAGTAAACTTATTTAAAAAAACTACTAAAGTAGGCTTTTTTTAAAAGAAAAAGAAAGGATGACACCCATAAACATACAAAGTGTATGTGGCACACGGTCATAGTACTTCCATGACATGACAAACCGTTTGACCCACATACACTCTGTAGCCTAGTGTATGTATATGTGGGGAATAGTCTGGCTGGGCAAATATGGTTCAATGAATCACAATATTTATGGGATTATTTTTCTGATCTTGATTATATATCGCAGCATAAGACAAAACTCATGTAATAACAAAACAAAGAGTTAGAAGAGTGATTTATGCCTACAGCTGCTGACCCAGTAGAGATGAGTCTATCAGGAGAATTAAGGCCTATCTGAAAGCAATACAGAATGCCTGAGAGCCTTACTGCATTATATTACATAATGTTTTAACATTTGGATTGTCATGTTTCCCTTTACATAAAGATATTTCCAGCATAAATTGATTCAGAAAAAGGTAGAAATAGCTGCATACAAATTCACCAGAATGCAAGTGTTTATTGCTCAACATTTTGGGGGAGGACATCCAGACCCCCCACATCGTATGTTACCCCACAAATCTGGAAACAAAACCTATGGCCTTTCTCCACAGCACTGCAGAGGAGGGTCTGGCTAGTCCACACAGCATTTCTGGATGGGAAAAAACTTGCTCTGGTTTATTGGTATTTCTTTAAACCAATCACAATCCTCTTGGGCGGAGCTAAGCGTTGGACAGCATCGCAGTGCCTCTGCTAAATAGTCTCGGGAAGGAACTTGTTTTGGTGGAACATGTGTACATTCAAAAGTAGTTTTAAGGCCCGGTCACACCAAGGCGATAATTGTCCGTTGGACAGTCTGGCGAGGTTGGTGACTCGAGTCTGTTCGATGTGTTCTGTGCCGTCGTCCGTCCCAGGGGCCGCCGGCCTTCATTTCAGCTGATTTGACATGTATAATCGGCGGGGCGGGCACTGGCAGTCGGACTCAAATGACCCATCTGATTGGTGGAGAGCTAACCAGGAAACAGGGAGCGGGATGAGCGTGACTAGAGTCTCTCAAAATCTGACGAAAATCTTTTAAACTGACCTTTGTTGATCTGAAATGAAGACAGATTCAGCAGCTGCACGGCCTGTTTCTCTCTTCAAATTTTTTCAGAAAGACGTTTTGGTGAACTATTTTAGTCCAATATGAGATCGTATTCTGAACGAGACGCCATGACAGTCTGGCTTTGAATTTCTGGAGAAACCAGACCCACGTGACGTGTTCGTCCAATCAGCTGCCGGGTTTCATTTTTGGGCGACGCCTGCTGTTATGGAGATGTATTACGTCTCGTCTCTTCGGTGTGTTCTGAGGAACTTTTTGGACCAACTCGGGGAGACTGATCAGTCACACTGCCTTTTCTGCCAACGTTTGGCCGTCGGCTCTGTGTGTCTGGGCCTTTAGTCGTGCAACAGAAAACTCAGATTGGACAGATAGTCTAGCTAGCTGTCTGGATTGACCCTGCAGAGATCTGAGGAGCAGGTAACCATAGTCCTCACAAATCCACCAGAGGTTAGAACGCCAACACAAAGAAAGAGGAAGGGGATGGACATCGAGCCGGAAAGAAGGCTATCTGGTGGAATTTTCGGCAGCACCGGAGCAATCCCGGAAGTGGAACGTGGATATAGACTATCAAAAATGTAATTTCCCCTTGCAAGAATAATAAAGCATGTCTTCTTCTCTTCTTCTTCTTTAACAACTTTTTATTACCAACTACAGAAATGTCTGCATAGGGTTAAACACAACAAACTGAAGTTAGCCTTCAACAAAAAGAGTTGATAAAGTGGGCAGCTGTTTGAGGTTGTTGTTGAAGAAGACGGCTCTGTAGTTTATTTTTACTCTGAACACAGTGCTCTGATACTCATGGCTGTTCTATGCAGCTGCATGATACCCTGAAGCAGCCCTGAGAAGCTTGTCTGGTTATTGTTCCTTCATTTAGACAGCTGAGCACAACAAGCAGCTTTAGACAGCATGTTTTTGGTAACATAACACAGTTGTATTCTCAGCAATAAGCAGAACAACTAAAGCTTACAGCTGGGGCGATAACATGCTTACTTGCAGGTCAATTTTTGTAACGCTACCATTTGTACCCAGGGTTCAATATGAACTTTTTCAAAATTATTCAAATATTCAAATTAGTTTTTTTGGATGGTGAGTGAAGCAAATCTACCAGTCACTTGCATATTTTACCAGCATTTGGCTAGTGAACGGTAGTGCTAATGTTTTTCACAAGTGACGGAAATTTAAAAAACAAAAACAACTTTCTAACAATGTGAAATGGGCAATGCCTCCTGCACCGCAGCCGCTGTTGCTGTGGTCTATATTGACGACGTTCCACTTCCAGGATTGCACCGGTGCCGCCGGAAATTCTGCGAGGTGTCCTTCTTTTTCAGTCTGATGTCCGTCCCCTTTCTCTGTCTTTGTGTTGGTGTTCTAACCTCTGGTGGATTTGTGAGGACTATGGTTAACTGCTCCTCAGATCTCTGCAGGGTAAATCCAGACAGCTAGCTAGACTATCTGTCCAATCTGAGGTTTCTGTTGCACGACTAAAACTACTTTTGAACGTCCACATGTTCCACCAAAACAAGTTCCTTCCTGAGACTATTTAGCAGAGGCACCGTCATTGTGTCCGGGGCTTAGCACCGTCCAAGCAATTGTGATTGGTTTAAAGAAATGCCAATAAACCAGAGCACATTTTTCTCCCATCCAGGAATGCTGTGTGGACTAGCCAGACCCTCCTCCGCAGCGCTGTGCAGGAAGGTCTGGCAAAGCGAGACTATTGTTGCTGCTTACCACCACTGTTGTCCAGTGGAAGACGTAGACTGCCACGTGTTTCCTATGATACACATGTTTCTTTTCACAGACAGAAAAGAAACATGTTGTTCCCACATCCAACTTCAATCCGTGGATGCACCCCAACTAATAAGGGCTAGTGTTGCTGCATAAAACGGGCAATACAGATGTGAACAGGGTTCTGTTAACACTAACTGAGGTGATTGTATAAACATAGGTTTGTAACAGAAGTCTGTGCATTAGGTCCATGCGCACAGTCCACACCCTTTATACATTTGGGCTGCACTGAAAAAATGACAGATTTTCCACATGCATGAAGCACTAATTGTTACCTGAAGGCAAAACTGTTGTTGCTCTTGCTGTTGGATCACAGAATATGGTGTAGCGCTAGCAGCAGGCTCAGGCAGAGCGCTCGTTCTTCTCAAGTAATCAAAAATGCCACAAACTCGTATTTGTCATGGTAAACCGTAGATAAATGTTTCATTGTCCTCTTTGTCGTGATTACTCTCCCACAAGTATTGCATTTCACAGTTGTTTGGTTGACTTTGGTAAAGTGTATTCACACTTTTGAAATGTCTAAGTTAAGGCGATGTGCCATGTTCTGTCAGTCAGTCTTGTGTCACTGAGTTAGCAGTTAGTGTTTGTAGATGTCATCAGCTGTCAAGTGTCGGAAAAGAGGCAAAAGAGATTATCCAAGAGAGATTACGAATGAAAGATTCCGAGTTTAACAAATCCAGGTACATTACCAGCTTGGAACCAGATCCAAAATTGAACTTTTCTATTGGAATCTATCCCCAATGCAGAGCCTCACAAACATGGGCAGATGACCCAATGTACATTACGCAGATCCTCTGGGCTGTGAAAATGACGGAGAGTAGATTTGAGCAACTCCTAGTGTATTATTCTGAAGTTTAAAAGCATTAATGGACTCATGGTGGATTAACAAGAACATGAACCCCCAACAACTTCCAACTGAACTCTGACAGTTGTGTTTGATTGCAACCTGCCACAGTTTAATCTAAGTCTCTGCAATGCTTATTTCTCTGCAGCACATTGGTGCCCCATTCATTTTGCCACCTTAAAAAACTTTAATTACTGATTAGTTGGGGATGCAATTCACCCTTATGTTGGATTAAAAGGTACTCATCTGGACTCTTGAAAGCCCACGCCATGCTTGTTATGGTACACCTGCATTCTCTGTGACGTTGTAGACTCACACAGCATGTTAGCATTTCAAATGAATCAACTTAAGGACACACACAGTATACTTGGCATTATATTCCATTATAGTTTTATTTTTTGGATTGTCACCTGCCTCTTCAACACATTCTCACTCCCATCACGTAAAACACGGACGCTTGGTCAGGTGCCTCTGGCGTTGTTAAAAAGTCCCCCTTAGGGTCAGATCTAAACACGCTTGGTCGGGACTATTGTCATCACTTTTGACGCATTTAGGTTTAGGAAAAGATGGTGGGTGGGGTTATAAAATGAACATTTCAGTGACACGTGGGACACGAACCCCAGTCTCCTGGGTGAAAGTCCTGTGTTGTTTTGATCCATCCACCACCCCAACCAACCTCCTTATGCGGAATTTTGGGCTTTCGTATTACTCGCTACTGTTGTCGCTCTTAAAACTACGTCATCTTCACTCTCCGCGGAGCAGGTTGGCCCCCTGCATTTTTTGTTTTCCTTTACATAAATAAAGTTTCCACCATACATTTGTGCATACAAATTTATCAGAATGCAGGAAATGAAGTG
>NC_135862.1:35911079-35943579 GCF_031162955.1 Sander vitreus
ACACCAAGAGACTACATTGAACTGAAGTCTATATTTTTTATAGGCTGTAATGAGTGCTACCGCCGACTGATTCATCGACTGAGGGAACACTTGTTGTTCCAAGTTAAAGCACTGATTTGTGACGAAGACACACCTCACACTGTCAGTGAAGTGAGAGGATTCAAATTAGGGCTGCACAGTATATCGTTTGTTCATCGCCATGGCAATATCAACTAGCGCAATACATCGCGAAAGACACACAGAGATTTTCTTGTGTTAGTCGAAAGAAAATATCAGTTGAAAACTGCACTTTAAAATGCAACTGTCATTCTTTATTTAGTGGGGCCTTTTATAGTAAATTCAATGAAACAATGTTGGAAATGATCTCCCTTCATTCATTTTAAATTCAACAAGCAATTTATTTAATCAGAATACTGAAAGCAGCACAACTGAGTACACTTTTAATATACAGTTTATTTATCGCAAGTAATATCGTTATCGCGATATTATCGCATATTGTCCTTATATCGTGCAGCCCTAATTAAAATGTGAAGAAACAGCACAGCAGTTATTGTATGATAATATATGTTGTACAGAGACAGAGGGGCTGATGCAAATATTGTATCCCATACATTTGGAGCTAAACTGGAAAATACATTACGTGATTTACAAAAATGTACTGACATTTTCTCTTAGTCCCTGAATTCGGAAGCCTGGCTCGTGTGTAAAATAGCGCTGCAACTATATGGGCATACGCTCTACCAGTCATGATTTGTTTGGTCTATAAAATGTAGATCAGTGTTTCCCCAAAAAGCCCAAGATGACGTCCTCAAATGTCTTGTTTTGTCCCCAACTCAAAGATATTCAGTTTACTGTCCCAGAGGAGAGAAGAAACTAGAACATATTCACATTTAACACGCTGACATCAGAGAACTATTTGTTCTTTTCATAAAAAATTACTCAAACCGATTAATTTATTTTCAAAATAGTTGGCGATTAATTTGATAGTTGACAACTAATTGATTAATCTTTGCAGCTCTAGTTTACAGGAATTGTTCTTTTATTGGTTGATTAATGAACTGACTAGTGTTCTGAGTATTTAACAATGATTGAGGATCAAAGCGTGAATGTTAAATCATGTTGATTTACATCTTTAGAGACAATTAAAGACAAAATGAATGAAGCTTAGCAGAAAGTTCAATCAGGAAGACTCCTTTTACTCGCTCATGTGTTCCCATCTCTCTCCGGCTTCTACTCCGTGGGCGTTCACTCTAAGTAGTCTAACCAGATCTGGCCATTTTCTCTCACCATTCAAGATTCAATACTTTATTGGCATACAACTAAGTTGCTAGAAATTTGGTGCAGTGTGCTCATAAAAAACAAAATCAGAAAGCATTCATAGCAGGAAAGTCTATACCTGTTTAAACACATAAAGACACATATAGACACAACCCCCCTCCCCTACATGTATAAAAAGGAATGATGCAAAAAAACTCACATATGGAGCCACAGAGCAGATTACACAATGAAAACAGAAGCAACATGTAGAGTGGGACTCTAATGATTTTTCATTATGAGAATTGAGCATTTAAAGGAAAGCTCCAGCATAAATCACATTAAGACAACTCCAAAATAGCAGCTCATCAAGAAATACTAAAATGTCCTGAACATTTGTGTGTAACATTCATTACCATTTGACACTTTAAAGTATTGGTTGCTGGTTAGCTTCACCTGTCACATTGTAGTAAAAACATTTGTGCACCAGATGTTGAGTTAGCTCAATGGGTATCTGATCAGTTTGCAGCTTCTGCCACACACTTAGTTCAGTAAGAAATGCTTACTGCCAAAGTTAAGGAATAGTTTAAAAGTCAACATATTACAGTACGTCTTGTGTTGAAAGAGTTAATATCGCTGAATACGAGAGTCTGTTTCTGTGCTCTGCTTGTCTGCATCAGACATATGGAACATGTGGAACAAAGTGTTTGCTGAGTACACTGTGTACTCTCAGTGTGTGTGTGTGTGCAGAAATGTTGATGGATTTCCCAGTGGACACAGTGTTACTGTATAATGTGTGCTGGCCTGTCAGATATTCCGCCCTTTGTATTAATACAAATCTATTTAGCTCTGATTTGTTAAAAAGAGACACTTCAAACAGCAGCGTTATCAGTATTGTTAGATATAAATCATATTAGAGAGTTTTTTCCCCCCCCCGTTTTGCTCCTAAAGGCATCACAAGTCAAGCACACATTAACACTAATGTGGTCGTTTTACTCACTGATTCTGGTACTAAAGAGGGATTCATCGATGTAACATGAATGAATGGAGTTTCTGTACCGTAAAGCTTTAATCACAACGGGATCAGCAGTCTAAACTCATATGTGTAGACAAACTGCCGATGTTTTAATGCCCTGACCCATTTCATATGTTGGCGAAACTATTGAACATCAACATAATGTGTTTTTCACTGTGGAATGAATCAAATGTTTTGTGAAAAGTCGCCACTGATTTCATGAAGTGGCTGAACAGTACAGTTAACGTGTCCCTATGCAATGTGAAAAATATGGAAGTTTATTATGTTTAGCCCTCTTTATATTCAGTATATGGTTTAACCAAATGTCTTCCCTTTCTATCATGTTTTAGTTTGTATGAAGAGTAGGGATGCACCAAATCCAGGATTGGGCTTCTGATTGGGCTGAATATCGGGCTTTTTGACGGGGGTGGGTTTCTGCCGAACCTTCGAATTTTTTTCCACCGAACTGAACCCTACGCTTGCACTCTACGCTGGTCGCCGTAATGACGCCGCCGTTGATTACAGGAAGGTGCTTACGTAGGTGGAGCTTCAATGCAGCAGGCTGAAAGGAAGTGGAAATGGAACTGGTGAGCAGAACAAGTGTTGTTTGGCAGGACTTTCAGTCAAAAGAAGGCCATTCAAGTCCAGCTACATGTTCAATCTGCAATGCTGATTAGTCTGGTGGTGGCGAGGACCCTAAACAATACACAACATCACCGCTGTTACAACATCTGGTCTGAAACATCTGGAAGAATACGAGCTGAGCATGAAGGAATCTACAGACAGCAGCCAGAATGCAGCAACTTCAGGTACGGCAAAGGAAGGACAGTCACTGTTTACTTCATTAATGTGTTGACTGTGTTCATGGACTGAGGACGGGACGAGGACTCAGTATTCAGTTTCAGATTCAGCAGAATCTTAACCAGTGGATTCGGAATTCGGCCGAACCCCAAAAATCTGGATTCGGTGCATCCCTAATGAAGACACTTTTCAGAAGGATTGAGCGGCCAGACCTGCCAATTTGTTCTTGTATTTAAATAAAGAATGATATGGAACTAATGACTGCAATAAATATGTACATGTAACCTTTAGAGATTTCTATTCTGTTGCCTTTAACTGAAAGCTGGTTATAAACCTGGCTTCTCAATGTGGCTTCTCAAAAAGATTACATGAGCAGTACATCATTTATATTTGGGCGCCATCTGTTGGCTCAGTCTAGTAAATTATGGGAATTTAAACATCACAACATATTCATTGTGCCTCTACACTGATTCAGTATTCACAGAGGAAGGACCCTGTATGGAAAGGTTTTATATATAGTAACCACAAAATGATCCCTTACTTTTGTATAAACGACTTTTACTTTTACTAACTACTCTCACCACACTGTTCACTCTCTTCCTCCGATGTCCCACTTTACAGTTTTTCCAAACATAATTCAAGTAGATGTACACATTTATGACCATTATCCTACAACAGTATTGATACACGTTATATTGTCTGTAATTAGTCAATGAATGTCCCTCTATATAATTATACATAGCATTTACAAAGACACACTTTATACACATACATATCTAAAAATACATACTGTATAAAAATAAATACACGATAGGAGCATAACACACACACACACACACACACACACTCACAAGCAGCTGTTGAATATGGCTTAGTACATTTACATTCTACAGTACATATGCATTCTGAAGTCCAGTCAAAGCTATGAGGCTCCAGCAGTCAGAGTTCGCCAAATTAAAAAAAAAGTCAAGTTTATTGTCAATTGTGCAATATGTGCCGAATTGCTCTGTATGTCTGACCCACGGTGCAATAAGGACACATGCAACAAGTATAATATAAAGGATAAAAATATATACAAGTAAAGATAAAGAAGATAAGTAATGTAGTATAGAGTTAAGAGAAAGTGTCGAGAGAAAGATATGTAGTATATACAATTAAAAAAGATAAGTAATATGTACAATACAGTAATACATTTAAAATGTAAAACCAAACAGTATAGAAAACTAAGGATAATGAAATGGGTATCTTTCAAATATAACCCTACTCTATCTGTAATAACTCCTGTTATGAGTTGAAACTCTGAATACAATCTAATTGAATTAAATCAACACAAAAAGGGAATTTCAGACATGCTAGCAACACTTTGGTAGAACACCTGCATCTGTGTCTTCCAAATTTAAATCTCAAAACTTCTATATTTATGTAAAAGACAACCACATGGTAGGAAAGCATGGATAGCTGAACATTTTCTACTTCCTTGTTTCTCATGAAGACTGTATGTAGCCTACAAGTTTGAGAAAGAGGAACTGAAGGCCATACAGGCAGACATGTAAAATACATTTTCAGAAATATAATGAGAGAACAATTTATTCTGGAAAGTGATGTGTGTATAATGGGATGTGTACACTGCATGTGGAATGTGTTCATGTTGGCAAACATTTCCTCTGCTTTAGTAATTGTTGGAAAGTGTAGTCATATATAATTAAGAGACAAATGCAGGCGCAGTGTTCTGCAGAGGAAGGATGCTGCAACAAGATAACATAGAAGCCAGAGTACAACAGGAAACTAACTAACACTGCGATATGCCTTCAAAATAAAAGTCTTGACAGGTCCATGAAGCATTACAGACTTTGACACAAGTATTCTCCTGCTGCACATAGCTAAAAAAATGGTTTGAAACACACAACTTATGCTGACAAAATTCAGTTATTGTGTCACAGTGTTCATTCTGAATGTTACCATGTAGAAATGGATCATATAGAAACAATCATACTCTTTTTTTGTGCTATAAGCATTGTAGCTATAGCTCTTTGCGTTCTCTAAACCCTTGTCTTGGTTATAGCCCCATGATAACATTATGTTGGCTAATGCGCGTACAGTAGCTCAGTCAGTAGGGAGTTGGGTTGGGTACCGGAGGGTTGCTGGTTCAAAAATATGGTGGTGGACTTTTCACCACCACCTGTTCACCTCCTGGGGACTGCCAAGGTGCTCTTGAGCAAGGCACCGAACCCCCAATTGCTCGGGGTGCCTTTCCATGGACAGCCCTCTCACTCTGACGTCTCTCCATTAGTGCATGTAGAGATACTGAGCATGTGTGTGTGTGTGTGTGTATTTCAGGCCTGTGTGTAATGTGTATAATAACAACAGAGTGAAAACATTGTAATTTCCCCTAGCGGGATTAATAAAGTAAACATTATTATTATAAAATGAAGCTGTTGAATGCAGGAAGAAGCAACTTGCAGCTTGGAATCTCTCATCATTAAATTCAATTCAATTGTATTTATAGTATCAAATCATAACAAGTTATCTCGAGACACTTTACAGATAGAGTAGGTCTAGACCACACTCTATCATTTACAAAGACCCAACTATTCCAATAATTCACCAACAATTAAATTAAGGCAAATTAAAGGCTACCATAAAGGTAAGAAATTGATTTAAAAAAAGTTATGGTGGGCTATACTTTGAAAAATGGTCAGCAGTAATATTAAAAACAAATGTGATTCGAAGTTAATAAGCTAAAACATGCAAAACCATTTGGGCCCTTCATTCTATCATTCATTTCTATTTGGTTTTCTAACATATCCAGGTCTATAATATGGTAAAAAGATATCAGATGTTTACACAATTTAAACACATTTAATAATTGAAATGTTGCAAAATGGTGGTTTGGGAGTAAGAGCTTTATTTCTTTTATGTGACAGTGGTGAAAAGAGCTGAAAGAAGAGGAGGAAAGTGCGATACCTGCAGTTAAACACGTCCCATTGTGATAATAATAGGATATATAACTTTATTTTACAGACTCAAGGTCCAGATAGAAAAGTACACATAACATATTACAAGAGGGGTACACACAAACACACAGACATAAATACATACAGACATAGTGACTACCACATATTACATAAAGGGAATATACAAAACATACATACATACTATACATGCTATGCAAAATAATTAAAACAGGTACATATGCGTGTTCCAGTGTTTCCAGAGTTGGGAGGTATATCTGGTATCACTAAGTTAAAGCAGGGTTGGTTAAGGCAGTTCAAATTGTATTCTTTGACTCTGTTAATCGGCACATGAATCTGTACATAAAATCCCTCAGTACAGCATGAAAGGTGGGAACATTACTCATCACAAACAAATGGTTAGCACTGGTCCATCTTGGACACTTCAACAGGATTCTAAGTGCATCATTGTATGCCACCTTTATCTTATTTATCTTTGCTTTACTGTAGCTGCACGGTGCAGCCTGCCCCATAGGTGAGCTATTGGTCATCACATAGTTAGAACAACTGATTATGAAGTTAAACATTCCCCACAGCTTCCCTTCCCCTCCCCTCCTCTCGGCAACTAGCAGGTGGTTAATGCGACAGCCAATCACCGGCCGTTGATTAACATTTTCCCGCAGATCTAATCGTCTACCTCATTTGCTGACATGGCAACAAGCTAAGTCAAGACGCCGCGAATTAGCCAGACCGTGATCGGAAGCGTAGTGGCTTTACCTTCAAAATAAAAGCAAAAGAGGTCAACTGAAACCTTGATTATGTGTTTTGGTCTTTGGAAATGCAGAAGAAAAAAAACAATATAAATAAATGGCTAAACTGTTATAT
Source organism: Sander vitreus (assembly GCF_031162955.1). Classification (NCBI taxonomy): domain Eukaryota; kingdom Metazoa; phylum Chordata; class Actinopteri; order Perciformes; family Percidae; genus Sander; species Sander vitreus. The sequence continues at coordinate 35,917,986 of NC_135862.1, forward strand.
TGCAACCCACCTTTTTTCCAGACGCGCCTGAAACAGATAACACAGAAATTGCAGAAATATAGAACATATTTTAAATATTGTGATATGGAAAACATTCCAGGTTTGGAAACAAAAAACAAATATTTCCCCCAAAAATATATGGTAATATTTGTTGTTTTGACTGCAGGGGCCACCGACATTTCAATTGGTAGATGACTGCTCTTTATTCATTATTACACTGATGACACAGTTGTTTATTCATCAGCACCCCTATTGACAAAGCTTTGTCTAATTTAAAGTCTGATATTTGGGGTTTTCAAACTCAAAGGGCATTGATCAAATGTATTAACCCCAGATAAGATTAACGACATGCTCCTCATCAGGTTCCTTGGGCCTGTGTTTTTTTTTTTTTATGTTTCGTATAAGAATGTTGATTTTACACCTTTTATTGTAAAGTGTATCTATCTATCTATCTATCTATCTATCTATCTATCTGTCAATCTGCCTGTCTGTCTGTCTATCTGTCTGTCTGTCTGTCCGTCCATCTGTCCATATATTGTTGCTCAAAAAGTTACACGTTGATTAACATTGGTTTTATTTTTTTAAACTTGGACCGGAAGTGCTGCGTTTACTACGGCCACCTTGACACTGTTGTGGTAACGCGGTGCAGCTGCAGTAGTTGAGGAGCAGTAGACGCCAAGAAGACGACAGGAGAGACTGGGCCGAATAGTAGTTAGTCGGTGGATAGCATAAATGGCCCCGGTGCCTAAGAAGTGAAGAATGGACTCCACGCTATCGCTGCCATGGCCAGATCCACCAACAGAAGCGCCGAGGACGGGGAGTCAAGGGTAACCGCCCCCGCGGATCGCGTAGAGTCGCCCCGGGAACTGTCTCTGGAAGAGGTGCTGAAGTCGTACGAGCAGCCCATCAACGAGGAGCAGGCATGGGCGGTGTGCTACCAGTGCTGCAGCGGGTTGAGGGTGCCCCGCCCGCCGGCCGGGAGAGTCATTCGGGTGAAAGACCCGTCCTCCATACTCCTGCGCAGAGACGGAACCGTGTCATTGCAGCAGGAGCCCCGACACAACGGTAGGACAACTGTCGGTTGATGCCACCAACCTCCCTCTGCTTTGTCGCTTGTTTGTAAATAACGTTAGCTGAGCTCCGTCGCGAAACTCAACTATACAAAAAAAAGTAAATTCTAACAATATGTCCACGCTGTGCAAAGTAAATTAGCGCCTAACGTTTGACACAACATGCTGTTTTAAATATTAGGAGACACTTCAATTCGGCGTGAAGTTTTGTCCACGAACCAGCATTCGTTTAGAATGTCGACTTTTTTAACTGGTCCGCCGGTAGCAGGTGAACTTACTAAACTGTGCGACCCAATACTAATGTTTAAATGTCACTAGACTAGCTACATATTGCTTGGCTGATATCGGCGCCGAATTAAACGCTGTCTACCAGTGTTTCATACAAGATATTGAATCATGTCCATCCAGCAGGAACATAAACTATAAACAATGCCACATAAAATTATCAGAACTGCAAACGGAGTTTGGTACATAGCAACATCCTGTTCAAAAGGACGCATCGATGCTATCCCGTCCCAAACAACATTTTATATTTTTGCATAATCAACCTTAAACTACATTATTTGATGATGACCTTACACAAACGGACACAATGTTTTGTTTCGAATAGTCGCTATTGTGTCGCACTCATGCCAATAAGGATGACTCGTATTATGCCCGTAAAAGATGAATTATTCATAGAGAACAGCTTCACCCTAGCATTTCCTCTTGCAAAGACTGTTTGTTTTTGGAGACTTCAAAGGGTGGATGGAAGCCCAAAGGATTTTACGCAAATTCTAGTAGGTTCCCCCGCTGAATTTAGCCTTGTACCTGCATAATATCCTACTGTATGTGAAGTATTTATGTCCTCACTGCGGGCTGCATGGGCCCAAGAAACCTGTTCCAGAAGACCGACTAACACAGAGACATCTTCATGCCAAACTTTAATTTAACTTAATTTAACTAAACTCATATTCTGTACTACTTCATGTGCTGTACCTTTTGCCCTAAAGCAACACACAGTCAGACTATTTGAATATCCTTCTGCTTTGTCCCTGCCAAGAGGTCAGAGAAGGTCAGTTAAATATTAAAAACATTAGTAAGAAATGTTGAGAAAAGTAGGACTGTGAGTTATCAAATCTTAGTAGTAAACAGGATAGCCCTGGCTCCTGTTAACTATGTAACAAGTCCTCACAACTGGATAAACACCCTTTTTGTGCTGTTGTTTCTCATCGTGTTTACCTTTACCTTTTTTAAGGAATTTAACAGGAAAGGGTCACAGTCTGTCTGCAGGTGATGTTGATTCATGTTGCTCAGCGACAGGAGGCAATCTATCTTAGTTTAGTTTGTTATTAGATAACATAAACATAAATAAAATCAACATAAAAACCTAAACATAAGATCAACAAAGCGTCCTAGGACACAAAAGAAGGACACACATGACAGCACAGGCAACACAACATCCTAAGTAGTAACTGTAATAATTAAAGTGCTGGTGTATTTAATGCACCCCTGCTCTGCTGGGCTAAGATTTACTATTGGAGTTCAGCAGCTTGATGGACGTTGGGATAAATGATAACTTTAGTCTGTTTGTTTTACATTTCGGCACACGGAATCTCCTCTGATGGCAGAAGTTCATATTCAGGAGAGAGAGGGTGTAGAGAGTCTGCAGGGATTCTTTCAGCTTGTTTTCTAACAGCTTCCTCGTACAGGCTCTGTGTGGGCTTGTACTCTTTCCTCCCTATTATCCTTATAGCTGTCTTGCGTGTGCTGACCAGCCTGCTTCTCAGCTGCACCGTTAAGTTGCCAAACCATGCTGTGATTCCATATCTGATGATGATCTCCAGAATCTCCTGGTAGAACATGAGCATGATCTGGCTGCTTACGCCGTACCGTCTCAGTCGCCTTAGAAAGTCTAATCTCTGCTGCAGTCTGTTGCACAGGTGGTCAATGTGTGTTCTCCAGCAGAGAAGATTGTCTATATGGACACCTAAGTATTTATAATATGTTACCTGGGTGATTTTCCTGATTTTTGATGACGACTGGCTCATGGTCAATCACTTGCCTTGGGTCAAGGACCGCCTCCTGTGTTTTCCTGTGTTTTTGTGACATTTAAGATAAGATGGTTGGTGTCACACCACTTGTTAAAGGTGTCTATCTCATCGTGGTACACAGTTTATTTTAGTTTATTGTCCCCGTGAGGAAATTAGGTTGCAGCAGAAATCACTTTTTTCATTTTGACAACATAAAGACAAGAAAACAAGACAAAAATGACAAATTTTTAGACATATAGACATTACTAACATAGACCAGGGCACTCATGCATGGGGGGAAGAGGAGGGTTCCAGACCAGCTGGGAAAACAAGAAGAAATAAAAGAAATAACCCTTCTCCAGAAGGGTTTATGTCCTTCTGGACAAGGCTCAGAATTGCTGTGTCATCCGCAAATGTATTTTTTGGGTGTACTTTCCTGTAGGTAGCTTCATCCTCTTCATAATTTATGTGATGGGACAGACAGTAAATTTTGCCGGAAATGCTCGCCGACATTGTGCCAGTGGCTAAAATGAAAATGATTGATAATGCAGCCCGGCATATACCATGCTTCCAACGTCATTGCCCGGTCTAGATGGATTTTGAAATAAACCAATACCCGTTTTCTGAACAAGCGCGCCTCAGCAATGGTTTTGTTTTGAAGGAGGAGACTCGGTCGAGACCAACTAGAATATTTAGCTAAGTCCGAGACAAGTCTGAGACAAAAGAAAAACGTCTCGAGTGTGGACTCGAGTACAGAGTGCTACAGCACTGCTGTCTACATGGTGAGGTGGTAATAGTGGTGAGATTCGAATAATAATTACCTTTTGTTTTCTATTCAACAAGACTGTAGTGACTTTAAAGTGTTCTTGATTTTGCTGGGACCACAGTGGGACACTGGAACCACTTAAGATCCTGGAGAACCACAGTTGCAAACACGCTGCTGTGATCATTCATGTTTAGCTCTCATTAACACAGTTGTTTATCCTTGTAGCCTGTGTTGGTTCACGCTCTGCTGATCCATAAGTAAACACAATTCATATCAAAGCAGTGGTGCAAATCCCTTAACCAGCATGAAGTGGGTTTATTATAGTGAGTCTGTCTACATTATTAATGCAGTCAGTCAGCTAGAGGACCATTTGCATTCTTTAAATGGTCAAATTCCTCCAGTTATAGACAGCTGGGCTATAGAGGAAACAACTATTGTTGACCAACAATCTGAGGTCCAAGCTTCATTATTAACGCAGAATATTTTTAATTGGCCACTTTAATTGACATTTGCACCACTCATGCAAATTTAGGGTCACCATAGTCTCGCTTTGCCAGACCCTCCTCCACAGTGCTGCGGAGGAGGGTCTGGCTAGTCCCCACAGCATTCCGGTATAGGAGAAAAACGTGCTCTGGTTTATTGGCATTTCTTTAAACCAATCACAATCGTTTTGGCGGCGCTAAGCTCCGGGTGCAGTCACGGAGCCTCTGTATTTTGCAGAGGCTCCGTGACTCCACTCGGAGCTTAGTCTCAGGAAGGAGCTTGTTTTGGTGGAACATGTGTACGTTCAAAAGTAGTTTTAGTCGTGCAACAGAAACTCAGATTGGACAGACCCAAGGGTAGCACTCAGATACTATTCAGCTCGTCAGCGGAAGGTCTTCGAGCTGAGCTGAAAACAATCATTTCATTCGTTCATCTGAGATCATTGAGGGGTCTACAGACACTAAAATTTGATAAATAAATTATAATAATAATCGCACTCCAAGGTCCATTTAGTAGCTGTACTGGAGCTTTTGATCATGTCACATAATGTTCATTAGCAGACGGTCAAACTTTGGAAACAACTTGTGAACAGGTAGCACTATACGTAGCAAATGCTACCTAAACTGTCTGTATAGAACTAGTTGATTTATTTCTTGAGCCAATCAAACGCTGGGAGAATCTTGCAAAAAGGCACCTGTAGTTGGTAGATTTGATTCCTGTCATTTTTGAGAAAAATGAGTAAGCTACATAGCTTCATTTTTTGAGTTTTGTTGGGTTTTTCATGCTACTCCATACTGGGAACCTAAATATACAGTATATTGTAACATTAGTATTCACACAGCTGTCAGCCTGCACAGTCTCAAATGACTTTCTATTTCCTGGAAATCTAAACCTCCATCAGGTTTTACAACAATCTGCACAGGAGGACGAAGTGAATGTGAATCCAAATATGAGCCGGGACTGAAGCCGCACTACATAGCATTTGAATGTAAACACACAGCTAGTGTATCAGCCTGAGTCACAAAGGGAGACTGCAACAGAGAAAAACACATCCTCCTCCCTGACATGCTGCACATTCACTCTGTTTAGTGCAGGAACCGGGACCCTGTAAGTCTGAGATATTAAGCGTTAGTCTCTTGTTGCAGCGTTACATTTAGTAGTCTCACATTCTGGTATGGGAGAAAAACGTGCTCTGGTTTATTGGCATTTCTTTAAAACAATCAATCAGCTAGCTGTCTGGATTGACCCTGCAGAGATCTGAGGAGCAGTTAACCATAGTCCTCACAAATCCACCAGAGGTTAGAACGCCAACACAGACAGAGGAAGGGGACGGACATCCGAAAATGACATCCGGAATATCCAGCAGAACAAGAGCAACCCCAGAAGAAAGAAATTCTCGCTTAATTGATCATTAATGTTACCAATGATCGATTAAAGAAAGTGCTTACAATGTGCAACCCTGCTGTTTACCAAATGAAACTCTGGTGTCTGGTGGTATACAGCCAGCAGTCAGCAGAAAGCTTAGCTTTCCTCGTCTGTAATCTGCTTTGGTATGAAACATGACAGACCGTCCCTTTTGGTAAACATGAGTGCGTGTGTGCACATTACTGCTGTCCCTGACATCAGCTGTTGCAGCACTATCTGGTTAACACAAACTGAATCATGGTACTGCAACAAGCTCATGTTAGGCAGAAATGTTATTTTCCCACCACTCAAGATTATCTCCAGTAGAAGAACTAATCTCTGTTTAAACTAACACCCCCAAACCTCATATCTCGTCAACATTCTGGTATACTGGGCAGCATGTATACTCTACCCTTTGCTGGTAGTTGCCGTGGTAACGTTGGTAGCTTAGTCCCAGAGAACAAGATGTCATGACCCAATCAGGAGGAGAAACGTTGGCGTCAGTGTCGGTGTTGCCAAAGGTCTCTGTTTGTGACCGCTGAGACTGAAACACAACCCCGCAGATTCCAAACCAAAACGGGTCAGAAGTGTTTCCCCCCTGGTTTTGAGGGGGAAACGTTGCAAAAGATATTAGTTTTTAAACCAAAACGTAGCAGTGTAAATGTACCCTTCCACAAAAGCAGGAAAAACACAGTATTAATAATTTCATTAGGGGTCCATCATTAAGCATGTTGCTGTTAAAACAACTCATGTTTCTGGCCACCCGACATATAGGGCTGAATGATTTAGAAAAATCTGGATCTTTATACATCCTTATTCTTATTTAAATTGAAAACAGCATTGTTATGGTGTGATTTTTGCTGGGATCCTTAGCAAACAAAGCTGTTTTCTTAAGTCTGTAGGATATGATGTGTAGGCCAGGACATCTGTGGAGCATGTCAATATTTATTTAAAATGGTATTTAGACACATATGTCGCCTTTAACAAATATTGTGCCTCCTGCAATTTGAAAATTGCAGATCAAATTTAGATTGATTGTTCAGCCCTAGTCCAATATCCTTATTCAGCTGCTAAATGCTCCACTATGTTCACCAGCTAGTCGCTAACTTTGGCTGTCTCTGTTTGGTGCCGGGCAGGTAGTGCTCAGTGGGGCAATCAAAGATTCAGAAACACTGTAAAAACACTGGTGTTGTTAAAAGAGGCTAGAAATGTCCCTCTGAGCTAGGGCTATGGCTGCACAATCATTTCACAATTTTACAATTCACTAACTCAGTAGTTCACTGTAATTACCGTGATTTTTGCGTCGTATCGGACGCTGAGAGCCACTGCCCAAGCGGCCGTATTTTACGAGTTCGGAGTGAGAGAGGTTTGTTCATTCCTCCAACCAGCTTCTTGAAAAGGTCGCCGGCCCATTGTGCATATCCAAAACCTGTTGATATCCAAGTCTTTCCTAATGTTTAAAAGTAGCTGTGTCTGATTCTCCTTCTTATCTTTTGGCCGTACATCTCTACGGGAGCCCTGCAAACTGTTGGCTAGTTGATTTGTGTACAGCAACCATAGCAACGCACAGGGCTGACTGTAAGTAGTAAACAGGCAAGAGGCCGAAAACTGCGGTAAAAACCCAGATCGAGACGCATAAAACAAATGTACGCTGTATACATGTCCAAAGAATTCTTCTAAAACCTGAATAATACCGGCATATCCCACATCTTAATCGGAAAATGCTAAATTCGAAAAAGGCCTTATTCAGAATATAAAAACGGAATACGCTGTATACATGACCTGTATCAAATTTGGAATATTGTCATATATTCTGAATAATAGTGGAATATTAGTGTGCATGTAAATGTTTCATAACTGTAATTTCTTTAAAGGACACTCAAATAAACGGTCAAAATGGCATGAAGCCAATATAATAGTTCAGCAATTAGCAAATAGGGAGTGATTTGAACACAGGCTACATTTAGTGCAAGTTAGCAAAAGTTAGCACACAACAGGCTAAATAAAGATGGTGACCACAGTACACCAGGGGCCTGTTGCACAAAACCAGGATAAGGGATTAAGCTGGGATATTCAAGTTATCCTGGATGAATTTAGCTTTGATTTGGTTGCACAAAAGCAGGTGAATTAAACCCAGCCAAGTAACCATGGAGATTTATTCTTTGCAGTTAGCCTGCTCTGGAGCAGGCTAACAGCCGGGGCTAACAACCAGGCTAACATACAGCCAGGCTAAGATTAATCCTGGAGTCTGATGTGTTAAATCAGCTGCTGCTCTGATCCGAAATAAACGTGTTTAACAGTTATTACGTTGTCTTCTGAATATGTTCTACTTTATTTTTATTAACATGCATTACTTGTCACTATTGCTGTCACAAGTTTGATTTAAATCCTACTGTTGCAGTTGTTTGGATGGTAAGAAATGGTTGCACTGGCACCGGAGATAAAGTGGGACAATGCGGAGGAAATGGGCTTTTCCTCCGCTGCTCTCCCCGTGAATATGCCCCGTGCAACGTGGAGAGGTGGGGGGGGGGGCAGGGGGATCCTCCCACACCGTGCAGCGGACTCTAAAGGAGACTTTTAGTGTCAATAACGACGACAATGGCACCTGACCAAACGTCCGTATTTTACCAGATGGGAGTGAGAATGTGTTGGAATGTCACAAAGCTTCTTAATCTTTTTATTTTGGTGCCGTCACGCATCTTGGAGCTTGGGAGTGAGAAAAAAAACATAATAAGAATAATAATAATAATAATAATAATAATAGGCTATATTGTTTTACAGATATGCTTACAGTGTGTATTGAAGTCACTTACTTCTTTTTCTAGTTTTTGTCCAGTCATGTTTGTTCTATATGAACATTAATTGTAGAAAGATATTTAGAATTATAGCTTATAGAGATTTGTGGATATGGTTGTAAAACATATTCTCTCATTATGAATAAGGGTTTGAAGTTAAGCCTAGTCTTTAGGGTGAATGTCCAGAGGAACATTAATTCCCTCTGCTCACTTTTAAGGCAAAGTAGATAATAAAACATTTTATTTATATAGTGCTTTACAGGCTACTCAAAGACACTTTACAGTAAAACCAGCACATTTAGCACATAAAAACAGATACAGCAATACAACCAACACAAAACAAGAATATTAAAAGGTATTAAAACTTTGTAAAAAGGTGGAGTGACTAGTAGGCCCTAAGTAGATCTTTTTAAATCCTTACGCATTGTTTCGTCTGTTGGACTTTTTTTATCTGTCTGATAACAACAGCCGTATTTCCCTTTTTGCATATTATATGTTTCACCTCCTTGTAATGTTCCATTAACAGCTGCTGCTCAGCGGGTTAAACATATGCCGCACGCGTCTTCTCCATTGTAGCATCAGTAAATCTGTGATGGATACCGTGGTCTATTTAAGAAAACCGTGGACGAGCACTTATCCCAGCTATCTACACCTGGCTGACATAGCTTCACCTTCTCATCCTGGCTCGGCAAACGTGCAACCGATTAAGCCGCGATGAGCGGACCACACTAAGTCAAGCTGCACTTTCTCAGTTATCCTGGATTTCTTCATTCTACTTTTGTGCAACAGGCCCCTGGTAAACATTATCATGTCAACATTACACTAGCATGGCTACTAGTGTTATTTTCATGAGCATGTTAGCATGAAAACCACCACCATTTTTATATTTTTAGTTCATCACAACAGTAAAGTATAAAAGTTTAATCCTTAATTTGTTTGGTTTTCTTTACAATGAGAGGTAAAGCCTCACAGAGCTGATAGCATGGCCTCTGTTATGACCAGCATGTCCACAAGTGTCCAAATAACATTCCCATAAGCTCATAACCTGTACTGTTAAAGCTAGGGGTGGAAAAAGAATTCACCTAAATATTTTCTGTGTATACGGCACCGCCGACTACATCATATCTGTTTCCAGCAAAACAAAGTGAAAGCAGAAAATGCTGAAAATACACGTTATGTTCTTCTTTACAAATGAAATAAATGTCAGACTGACTGACGTGATATGCATTCTCCTTAGAAAACAACTAGTTTTTAGAAATGTCTCATGATGTATTGTCTCTAGGTAAAGAATTGTATTATGATTAAGTGTATCTGGAAGTGTATTATTCAACTTTTGTTTTTTGATAAAGAAGGGAAAGACAATCCCAACACTCAATACTATCAAATCGAACCGCAATAGATGAAAATCGCAATAAAAGTCGAAGCGGCAGCCAATGTATTGGAAAAGAATTGAATCGGAACAAATGCATATCGTCCCAGCCATAGTTAAAGCTGATGTTTGCAGTGCCTCCAGTTAGAAAAGCACTGCAGCTCAATGGAGAAAACCAGAACATCGCTCCCCTGTCGTATGGCTAACTGGGTTATTGGGTTTTCCACAACATCCAAGCTTCAGGTCTCTTGGAAGTCTTTTTTTCGATGCAGATTCCTCTCCTCCTTTGTGTGTACGGACCTGTGACTGTGGGAAAGTGGGCAGAGGTATCATTGGTTACACTAAGTGACCCAGCCGTGCATGATTTGAACCTGTCTGACAGGTTTTGCAGCGGTTCATGTTATCATCTCTCATAATAGTCTCCTCGCCCCTCCTTCAGTGTCAGTTGCTGCCTTTTGTTGCAGATTGAAGCAGCGTCTGTGTTCACACAGGGAACAGAGTGACGCTCTGTTGGTCAGAGGTACACGTCCTGCTCTTAGCACTTTGCTGTTGACGGGGAGGTGGATGCGGTAAGCTGGCCCCCCCCCCTCCATCACCTCATCCAGACCAGCGCTCCCCATTTCTGATCTTTGTTTCTGCTGATCTCTCATCTCTCTCTCTTGCTTTGTCTCTCACTCCTTCCATCTCTCTCTCTTCTCTGATGTTTTTTTCACCGGTTGCATCTCTGTGTCTTTGTCTCCGTCTCCTGGTCCTCTCGTCCGTCCATTCTCCTGTTTCACTGCAGTGAGAGCTGCTGATCGAGGAGTTTCAGGCCTCTCGGGTGTCATTACTGACATCTGAGCTGAACTGGGAGACAGACAGAGAGACACACACACACAAGCCAAACTATCATACATAATGTATGATAGTGGGACATATGGAGTAACACATTTGATTTAATGAGTAGAAATTGAAAACAGGCAGATTTTTTATTATTTATTTTTATTTTTACTATTGCTATAAAATTTGCGACATGACTGTTAGTGGCACAAATATCAGGTTTTCTTCAAGCTGCCCCTGGCAACATTTTTAAGTAAAATCTATAAATGTGTCTCCAACCCCAAGAAATGACAAATCAAATGTAGCATGATGTATAAATCTCTCTTCTGCACATTACTGCAGAGGGTGCCAGCTGTTAGTTGAAAGCTTTATTTTGGAAAGAAAATCAGAGAAGCAGAAACCTTAAATAGTAGCTGTTTTGTCTCGTCTCTGTCGTTGTGGTGTTCCTAAATGCTCACATTAGTATGAAAAAACACTTCTGGAGAACGCTGACAGTGTTGGGGCGTTTTTGCTGTGGTTAGGGAGTGAGTTCCACAGAAAGGGGGGCAGCGACTGAGCACGCCCTGTCACCCCAGGTCTGGTGCTTGGTCCAGGAGGAAGGTTGGCGTCAGCAGACCGGAGGCTTCTGGAGGGGGGCAGGGGGGAGGGAGTCAGAGAGGTAGGGGGGGAGCCAGGTTGGACAGGGCTTTGTAAGCATTGAGTAGAATCTTAAAGTTCATCTTGTGTTTAACCGGGAGCCAGTGGAGCTCATGGACGACTGGGGTGATGTGGTTACGTGAGTGCTTACTGGTAAATAAGTCTTGCATTAAGATAAGATAAGATATACTTTATTGTCCCCGAAGGGAAATTAGTTTTGGTCTCTGTCCGTTCCGCAGCTTTACAAAGACACCACAAAATACAGAAAATAAGCATCTCTCAACACATACTCTCATGTAACACAAACATGCTCTCATATACATTAGACAGGTCCCTATATAATAATACTCTCATATACATTAGACAGGTCCCTATATAATAATACTCTCATATACATTAGACAGGTCCCTATATAGTAATACTCTCATGTACACTAGACAGGTCCCTATATAGTAATGCTCTCATGTACACTAGACAGGGCCCTATATAGTAATGCTCTCATATACATTAGACAGGTCCCTATATAGTAATGCTCTCATATACATTAGACAGGTCCCTATATAGTAATACTCTCATATACATTAGACAGGTCCCTATATAATAATACTCTCATATACATTAGACAGGTACCTATATAGTAATACTCTCATATACATTAGACAGGTCCCTATATAGTAATGCTCTCATATACATTAGACAGGTCCCTATATAGTAATGCTCTCATATACATTAGACAGGTCCCTATATAGTAATGCTGTCATATACATTAGACAGGTCCCTATATAGTAATGCTGTCATATACATTAGACAGGTCCCTATATAGTAATGCTGTCATATACATTAGACAGGTCCCTATATAGTAATGCTGTCATATACATTAGACAGGTCCCTATATAATAATACTCTCATATACATTAGACAGGTCCCTATATAGTAATACTCTCATATACATTAGACAGGTCCCTATATAGTAATGCTCTCATATACATTAGACAGGTCCCTATATAGTAATGCTGTCATATACATTAGACAGGTCCCTATATAGTAATGCTCTCATATACATTAGACAGGTCCCTATATAGTAATGCTGTCATATACATTAGACAGGTCCCTATATAGTAATGCTCTCATATACATTAGACAGGTCCCTATATAATAATACTCTCATATACATTAGACAGGTCCCTATATAGTAATGCTCTCATATACATTAGACAGGTCCCTATATAGTAATGCTGTCATATACATTAGACAGGTCCCTATATAGTAATGCTCTCATATACATTAGACAGGTCCTATATAGTAATACTCTCATATACATTAGACAGGTCCCTATATAGTAATGCTCTCATATACATTAGACAGGTCCCTATATAGTAATGCTGTCATATACATTAGACAGGTCCCTATATAGTAATGCTGTCATATACATTAGACAGGTCCCTATATAGTAATGCTGTCATATACATTAGACAGGTCCCTATATAGTGAGCACATTAACTCCTCCTTTCAGTGGCAGTTTTTAATTGAACAACCCTGTCGGCTGCATTCTCCGCAATAAGTGTAGCACAGCCCTTGCGCAATGAGATATAGCACAACTAACATATTGCCCAACCCCAATAACCTACGTATTGCACAAATGACACAATGCACTGACATAATGCACAACCCCAATAGCCTATGAATTGCACAACTAACATATTGCACAACCCAAATAGCTTACATATTGCACAAATTACACATTTCCACATAACCTATGCAATACACAATGACATATTGAACAATCCAACAGCCCATGTATTGCCCACTAACATATTGCTTAACCCCAATAACCTACTTATTTCACGATGACATAGTGCACAACAATTTGGCTGTCGAGTGTGTGTAATTGGAATTTTATAAAAAAAAAAGATGGCACAAAGGAAAAAATCCTGCACTCTGCTCTTGCTATAGCATCACCGTTTATTTACAGAAAACTAAAGTTTCGGTCCCTCGGGACCTTCATCAAGAGTATTTCAAACAACAAACACAACCGGGCTTAAATACATCTCGCCCCTCCCATTCTGTGTCCCCAGGTGTGGGACAATAGACAGTCACTTTTCAATGGGAGTCTCTCAATAAACACATGTGTCACATGTGCAACATTTGACATTCATACAGGCAATCAATCTTAATTCAATTGCAATACTACATACAACAATTGCAAATCCATATCAGGAATATACACTGACTCAAAAAAAAATAACTATAATTTGGTTGTCTGTTGTAGTTTAGAGGAGGATTCCCGAATCGACCGGAGTTTAGAATGCCAACACAAACAAAGCGGAAGGTGAGGGACATCTGGCCGAAAATGAGGGGCATCCGACAGCAGTGGAACAGTCCTGTAGAGGAAACGCTGTCGATATAGACTACTTGAGCGGTTACTGGTAAAGAGGCGCGCGGCAGAGTTCTGTTCATACTGGAGTTTAAGGACTCTGTTTTCTTTGCGGTACCATAGTGGATATTGTTGCAGTAGTCGATCCTGGATGTTACCAATGAATGAATGAATGAATGAGGGTTTCTGTTTTTTTATGCTGTTTAGAAATGACCTAAAGTGATTTAACCCTTGAGTTTTGACTGAAATATGAGATGTAGAAACTGTCATGTTAACATATAAATGGATTAAAAAGTAAAAAGAAAATCCCCCAGCATTGTCCTTTGTGACTCAGGTCCTTGTTGTTTGTTTGTCTCCTCAGATGACACTGATGGACCTCCTCCTCCTCCTCCACCTGCTGCAGAGCGTCAGGTGAGAAAGAAAGAAGACAGACAGAGCACGTCACTCTTTTAAATGTGATAGTAGTATTTTTATTTTTAAGGTCAATATGGTGAAATATTTTTTTTTATTTATAGTATCAAATCATAACAAGAGTTATCTCAAGACACATTACTGATAGAGTAGGTCTAGACCACACTCTATAATTTACATAGATCGAACGCAACCCAAAAGCAGGCATTTAGTGTAGATTCATAATAATTATAGCAGTTGGTATGATGAACAGTAGCAATTATAGAAACAATAAAGATAATGGAACTATGACCAGAAATGATAGTTCAGGGCGTAGTAGGGTGTAGTAGGGTGTAGCAGGGCGCCGAGCAGGACCACAGTGGCAGCTGCAACCATGATTTAGGTGCCACCCCAATCCAAGGAAAACTGTGAGGCGAGAAAACATAAGGACTCCGAAAATAGGTTAAGATGGGATTTTGTGTGCGGTTTTTGCTTATGAATGTTAATTAGTAGTACAAAAGTTTGTAGTGGGGGAAACAAGAAAGTCTCTCAGTTCTTTGTCTTCCGTAGTGTTACTTAGCTAGCAACCGCTGCTCTCCAGCTGGAAGCAACCTTCTCCAAAATCGCGATCAACCCACCCACCTGTGACTGTCCAGGTTAAATTGGCACACAGCCACTCCCCCCTCATGTCACATCAGTCTGACCCTGCCCACTACCTGAAAGACCAATATTTATATCATAACATTGACCAAAAGTTCTATTTTCTCAATCCTTTAAAATTGACTTAAATGAGTAGTCAGGTCTTTCTGAACTTTATTCCAGAAGGGGCAGCATGTTTTATTTCTTTAAATGTATTCATATTTAAACCTAGAAAGGCCATTTCCATTCAAATCAACGTAGCAGAATGGTTAGAGCGGCAGCCATTTTTATGTGTACCATTTCCATGGTAACATATGAACTTCCATATAAGCTGACTTTCGGCAAGCCGCGGAGGTGAGGTTTTGCAGTAACGGACAACGTAACGAGGCAGAGAGCCATTTTGTTGTGCATCAGTCAAATGACCACAGCAAACAGTTGAATGGCCTTTCTATCCATTGTATTTCTGTGAGATTTACTATTGCCTTGTTGTATCTCCCCATCCGTCCCTCCAGCTGGTCCAGTCGCTGGGGGTGGCCATCTACAGAGCTCTGGACTGGGGGCTGGACGACAGCGAGGAGCGGGAGCTCGGCCCGCAGCTGGAGAGCCTGATTGAGCGCATGGCCGGGGGGGACCAGGGGGTGGAAGAAGTCTGCACTGGCAGGAACGGTGCCACAGACGAGGGTTACAGCGGCCAAGAAGAGGAGGAGGAGGAAGAGGAGAAGCAGGAGGGAGTGATCAGGCCGGTGTGTACGTTCCGCCAGGTGGTGGCGCTGTGTGCGTCTCGGCTGGCCAACCCAAGCTTGGCTCCAGAGCACTACCAGGCTGTCTGCAGGGCTCTGTTTGTAGAGACTCTGGAGCTGCAGACCTTCCTCAGCAAGATCAGAGATGCTAAGGAGGTACGTTAGGTTGTCGTGTCAATATTAAGTTAAGTCAAGTCTCACATTGCCAGCTCTATCTCCCCAGTGCTGTGGAGTAAGGTCTGGCTACACCACAGATACATTCTGGGATGGGAGAAAAAACACTCTGGGTTGTTGCATTTCTTTAAACTAATCACAATCGTCTTGGGGACGCTAAGCTCTGGACGCAGCGACGGTGGCTCTGCTAAATAGTCTCGGGAAGGAACTTATTATCAGAATCAGATAACTTTATTGATCCCCTCAGGGAAATTATTTAGTTGCAGTTGCTCACAGTCACATTCAAGGTAAAATAAGAGTAAGAAAAGAGCAAGTCAGTAAGTGTATACAGTAAATAAGTAACATATCTACAATAAGACATAAATAAAAATGTTATGTATTTACAGACATGAAATGAGAGCACTAGCCACCACAGACTCATAAAACATCCTCAGCATCTTCTGACACATGTTGAAGGACCTTAGCCTCCTCAAAAAATAGAGACAACTCTGGCCCTTCCTGTAAAGTATTCCAGAGTTTTTGATCCAGTCCAGTTTATTGTCTATGTGTACTCCCAGGTATTTGTAGTCCTCCACTATGTCCACACCGACACCTCGGATGGAGACAGGGGTCACCGGTGCCTTCCTCCTTCTCAAGTCCACTACCAGCTCCTTCGTCTTTGTCACATTGAGCTGCAAATCATTGTCCTCGCACCATGTGACAAAGATAACTGTTCACACAATACAGTAACATGAGCTATTTCATATTTTGCAGAGCCACCATCGCTGTGTCCAGAACTTAGTGCCACCCAAGATGATTGTGATTGGTTAAACGAATAAAGGGCGCCTTGGTAGCTCACCTGGTAGGGCATGCGCCCCATGTACAGAGGCTCAGTCCTAGCCGCAGCAGATGCAGGTTCAATTCCAACCTGCAGCCCTCTGCTGCATGTCATTTCCAAAATGCCAAAAAATAATATGTGTGGTGAATTGTTTTTTGTTTTTCTTGTTTATTAGATTACCAATTTCAAGACAAAAAAAAAAGTCATTTTCCTTTTCAAAGCCTACAAATTGAATTGAATTGAATGATGAGATGATACACAGACACATACTTTGTACATGGTTTTTCATGGATTATAATTGACACGTTTTTTGAACTTCCAGATAAAGTCTAATGAGTAATTTGGGTTAAAGCCACTATGTGCAGAATTTTTGATTCTCAAACTGGACAAACTAATTTCCATTTCATCCTTCAAAACCATCATATCATCCTTGTTCACGTACATATGCAGTTGCTTCTCTAAATCATAATTTTTCCAGCTAAATATTGGTATGGTTTCTCCCTCTCTTACTCACCCATGTACCTGTGCACTTCTCTCATTATAAGTGTTTACTGTTGTCTGTGTAGTATTTCAAATTGTATTTTATGTAATTTCTAATGTATTGATTTTCAGGCCTCTTTCCCTAAATGGCTTTGTCACTTGTCAGGCCACCATTGTGAATAAGAACCTGTTCTTAATGACTTGCCTGTTAAAAATAAATGTGAAATAGTTTGATGAGTACAACCCCTTTTAAATCTTGCATTTTGCACATGTGGCAGTGTTTGAAATGTTACCGTTGTCACTGTAGCTTGCAATCAATAAAATACAAATAAAAAAATGTGTCTCTGTTTTGTTGCACAGATGCTGAAGAAGATCACAAAAGAGGAAGCACCGGAAAACAGGCCTACATCTGAGCTGGACGCACTGAAACACACAGACTGGGTGAGAGGAAACGAGCGAGGGGCACAGTGTGACAGGGAGGACAATACGGCAGTGTGTTGGACTGAAGAAGGCAGTGTTGACGCGTGCCTGTGTGTGTGTGTGTTGTTGTTTCCATCCCAGGCCCGTCTGTGGGTGCAGCTGATGAAGGAGCTCCGGCAGGGAGTGAAGCTGAAGAAGGTGCAGGAGCAGCCGTTCAACCTGCTGCCCACCGAGTTCAGCCTCACACCCTTTGAGATGCTGATGCAGGACATACGAACTCGCAAGTTCCAGCTACGCAAAGTCATGGTGAGAGGCAAGACTTGGTTTAAACTAGGGATGTCCCGATCCCGATCACAGTATCGGATCGGAGCCGATTTTGGCTTTTTTTTAAAACTGGTCGGGGATTGGCATTCACCCCGTTTACCTTATTCTGATCATTTACATCAGCTTGTAGTGACTGCCGCCTTTCATCACACACGCCCTGCGCCACAGACGCACCGCCAGACTGTCTGGATGCTGGTACTTACAAACCAACATGGCGTGCGGCCACTCACAAGTGTCTGTCACAGAGTGTTTCGCAGCTTGCCGCCCCTTGGCAACAAGAAAAAAAACAAGTCCATCTTTCTTAGGCTATGTTCACACTTGGTGCCAGCTGCCAGTGTCTGTTTTACATTATAATCCTATGGAGTAAACCGTGTCTTCAAAAAACTTGAGTGCTTTTTTAAACGCCTCTCTCTCTGTCTCTCTGTCTGTCTCTCTCTCTCTGTCTGTCTCTCTGTGTGTGTGTGTGTGTGTGTGTGTGTGTGTGTGTGTGTGTGTGTTCTTTCTCTAGCTCGCTTCATCGCTTTGTTTTATCTAACATTAGCACCGCTCCACATAGCGCTCTAGGATGCTGTAGCAGTAACTGTTGTTATAGCAACAAAAGACCCTATCAGCTAATTTTTGGATCCAAAACGCTGCCAGCAATTACCAAAGCGCTCTAGTCAACCTTTCCTTGTCAAAAAAGATGCCAAGTGTGAACATAGCCTTAGTCACCTGTGTAAACACAAGAAGAAAATCAAAGACTGACTATTAAGCACAAGAGCCATCACTAAGTGTAGTTTTCGTAGTCAAGTGGGGAACCTAAAACAGTTTATTCTTTGGTTGGGGGTTTGCTGCGATCCTAAAGAGAACTGTTTTGGTGTTTAGAGAAAAGACTCACTTGCTGCACTATCGTAAATGTATTAAGCTTAAGACATGTTTGAGTTACTTTGTTTACTTAGTTATTTTTGTAAACAAAAAAAAAAAAAGGTGTGCAGCTCTATCATCTGAGCAAATACAAGTATCGGATTGGGACGCGGTATCGGCAGATATTCAGTATTTTAAAAATCGGATCAGGCGTCAACACAGCTGATCGGGACATCCCTCGTTTAAACTAATCAAGCCGAGCATTGGGTATGATGTGAATATGAAAATATGAAAGCAGTTAAAATGTCTATGCTATGAACGCAGATGAAATGTCAGTTGAAGAGTAAGAGATGAGAGCAGATGGAATGTCAGGTGAACTGTAAATAATTAAAGCAATTTAAATTTCAGTTGTAGACTAAGCGACAGAGATGAGGAAAGTGTCTGCTCTGCATATCATTGAAGAGTCAGTTGACTTGTAAATGCTTAAAGCTGTTGAAATGTCAGTGAGGGGGTAAATCAGAGCATCGCAGATCTTGAGGAGGAAACCTCATGAGATCGTTCCTCCTTCTCTGAAATCTTAAAGGGTAACTTTGGTTTTCTTCAGCCTGGACCCTATGTTCTTATGTTTTTGTGTCTAAGTGACTGATGGGAATAACAATCTTTGAAATTAGTCAGAGTTTTTGCTGCTGACAGACTGAGATTATTATTCTAAGTGTCTGACAACATTATGGGATGGATCCCTACAGAGATAGACCTTTTAGTTAAAGAGGAAGATCCTTTTAGTTTAACATGAAACTGTGAAAAATCCCTATCGCCAAACCCACCAGACTAGATTTAACTAAACAGTAATTTATCAATGAAAACACACTTCACTCAAAGTGGACAGAAACAAAATTAAAAAAGCCGTCTTGGTTCATCTTTCCAGAACTTTTAGTGGACGCTAATTGACAATTTTGACACCATATGTTTTGGCCCTATATGATTACATTGCAGCCCGGTTTGTGGCTGCTAGTTACAGAGTTCGCCCTCCATACTGGACCAAATTCAAATACTGTTGTTCACATTACTCACTTAGACGACTTTGCATGAGAAAATAGGGTCCCTGTTGAAAAATACCGAAATTACCCTTTAACTCTGTTCCAATGGGGCACGGGGACATTGAGGGCAGACAGGAGTGAGTCTGTGACGCCTGTCTGACATTTAGAAACCTTGAAGCCACTCTCCTCTGTTTTCAGGCAGTCTATTGCACTATTTACAGTATAGGCTTTATTACAGGAGGAAAATGCAGTCACCTTGAGGCCTTCTCCACGGGCAGATACAGTGGGGAGAACAAGTATTTGATACACTGCCGATTTTGTAGTTTTTCCCACTTACAAAGCATGTAGAGGTCTGTAATTTTTATCATAGGTACTCTTCAACTGTGAGAGACGGAATCTAAAACAAAAATCCAGAAAATCACATTGTATGATTTTTAAGTAATTAATTTGCATTTTATTGCATGACATAAGTATGACATAAGTATGTGATATATCAGAAAAGCAGAACTTAATATTTGGTACAGAAACTTTTGTTTCCAATTACAGAGATCATACGTTTCCTGTAGTTCTTGACCAGGTTTGCACACACTGCAGCAGGGATTTTTTCCATACAGACCTTCTCCAGATCCTTCAGGTTTCGGGGCTGTCGCTGGGCAATACGGACTTTCAGCTCCCTCCAAAGATTTTCTATTGGGTTCAGGTCTGGAGACTGGCTAGGCCACTCCAGGACCTTGAGATGCTTCTTACGGAGCCACTCCTTAGTTGCCCTGGCTGTGTGTTTCAGGTCGTTGTCATGCTGGAAGACCCAGCCACGACCCATCTTCAATGCTCTTACTGAGGGAAGGAGGTTGTTGGCCAAGATCTCGCGATACATGGGCCCATCCATCCTCCCCTCAATACGGTGCAGTCGTCCTGTCCCCTTTGTAGAAAAGCATCCCCAAAGAATGATGTTTCCACCTCCATGCTTCACGGTTGGGATGGTGTTCTTGGGGTTGTACTCATCCTTCTTCTTCCTCCAAACACAGCAAGTGGAGTTTAGACCAAAAAGCTCTATTTTTGTCTCGTCAGACCACATGACCTTCTCCCATTCCTCCTCTGGATCATCCAGATGGTCATTGGCAAACTTCAGACGGGCCTGGACATGCGCTGGCTTCACAGGGGGGACCTTGCATGCGCTGCAGGGTTTTAATCCATGACGGCGTAGTGTGTTACTAATGGTTTTCTTTGAGACTGTGGTCCCAGCTCTCTTCAGGTCATTGACCAGGTCCTGCCGTGTAGTTCTTGGCTGATCCCTCACCTTCCTCATGATCATTGATGCCCCACGAGGTGAGATCTTGCATGGTGCCCCAGACCGAGAGAGATTTACCGTCATCTTGAACTTCTTTCATTTTCTAATAATTGCGCCAACAGTTGTTGCCTTCTCACCAAGCTGCTTGCCTATTGTCCTGTAGCCCATCGCAGCGTTGTGCAGGTCTACAATTGTGGAGAGGTTGGAGTCTGTTTGAGTGTGTGGATAGGTGTCTTTTATACAGATAACGAGTTCAAACAGGTGCAGTTAATACAGGTAATGAGTGGAGAACAGGAGGGCTTCTTAAAGAAAAACTAACAGGTCTGTGAGAGCCGGAATTCTTACTAGTTGGTAGGTGATCAAATACTTATGTCATGCAATAAAATGCAAATTAATTATTTAAAAATCATACAATGTGATTTTCTGGATTTTTGTTTTAGTTTCCATCTCTCACAGTTGAAGAATACCTATGATAAAAATTACAGACCTCTACATGCTTTGTAAGTGGGAAAACCTGCAAAATCGGCAGTGTATCAAATACTTGTTCTCCCCACTGTACATAATTCAGCCTCAGAACACAAATATTAATGAAGGCTTCTCTCAGCCTTCTGTTCTCGCAGCAGTCACATGGAAAAATCATCACCCAACTCTGCAGATACCCTCAGTTCTATGGAGCACTTTAGCTTCTTACAGCTCTTTGTTTTGGTTTCATGCCTCGACCTAACCCTTTTGGTTCAGTCTCTGCTCTTATTAACCGCGTCTCCACCAGCAGGCAGCTCTTTTCAGTGAGAAAGCTCTGATGAACCTGCTGGAACCCGCTTTGGAATGAACACCAAATGGCAGACAAAGTTAGCAACTCTGCTGAGCATTTAGCAGCTAAAGAGAGATTTTTTTCAAGGTCCCATATTGTAAAACGTACAGCAGGTCGAGGTGCTGAATAAAAACTGTGAAAGTATCAAAATGAGAGACCCAGAGAGCGCAGATGCAGAAGACCTGGAGATGCTGACCAATCGGAGCAGACTGAGCTTTTTTGGAAGGGGGCCTTAAAGAGACAGGTGCTAAAACGAAGCGTTTCAGACAGAGGGTGAATACAGGTATATTCAGGTATAACATGTTCCAGTAGAAACCCAAAATACAAGTATGAACCTGAAAATGAGCATGGTATGGGACCTTCAAGAGTTGGTGGAGACCAAAACAGAGCTAAAAGGAGAGTTAATTGCTGCGGAATGTGTTAGTGGGTACGTATGCTAACATGTTTGCCATATCACCTTTATCAGGTGATATGGCAATGTGTTGACAGCTTGTTGCATTGCTGCGTCACTGTATGATTTACAGACACTACAGTTGGTGTGGTGTTTCTTGTTTTACTTAGGTGGACAGTGACATTCCCACGAGTGTAAAGAGAAATGCCCATGAACTGATACTGGATTTCATCAGATCAAGACCTCCACTTAAACCAGTGAGTGGGTTTCGCCTTTTAATAGAAGTTCACTACCGCTGTGTGAAGAAGGGTACATGTGTGCAGTTTTTCTTGCCGTTTACAGTATACCCTGAAAAACCCTGAGTGGGTATCACACAGAATCAGTATGTATACAGTATACAATGCTGTATGCAGTAACCAGGCAGGTAGAAAGAGACTCGTATAGATGAAAGTGAATAGTATTTGTCTGTAAATGTAGCTTAAAGAAGTTTTAATGTGACAGTTATCTTAACTCCTGTGTAACATTGTAATATTAATGTAACTATGCGCCCCTATCATAATTCATATATTACTGATAAAAGCTGACATTTATACATCACTAAGTTGCAAGCTTGTACACAATACATATTTGTTAACACTAGCTTACATTTATATATAACTAGTTTAGACTAATACATTGCTAACATTAGAATTTCCCTGGTATATGTATCCATTCCTAATAGACCTGTTTTAATAACTGATGCCAGTATTTTCCACAGTAAAACCATCCCCCTAGCCTTGATACATACTGATATTATAATACACACCCAGGGATGTGTTTTGCATCAAGTTGTAAACTTAGAATAACTTGTTCTGTGATTTGACGTAACTGTTTATAGACTTTACAGGTCTTTTATTAGAGTTCCACCGGTTTATCAGCCATTTTATAATGCCTCCGCCCAAGCGACAACTGTGGCTGAAGGCATTATTTTTTCAGGTTGTCCGTCTGTCCGTCCCATTATTGTGAGCGCTATATCTCAGCACACCTCCTGGAGAATGTTTTTTTTTTTTTTCTTCTAATCTGGCACAAACGTCCACTTGGACTCAAGGATGAACTGGTTCGATATTGGTGGTCAAAGACGTGTTTTTGGCCATAACTCAAGAATTCCTAGACTAACTATGACAACATTTCACACAAATGTCTAATAGGATAAAATTATGAAGTGATGACATGTTATATCCAAAAGGTCAACTTCACTGTGACATCATAATGTGCTGCCAAAAAATATACACTTAATACCTTTTAAATTAAATTGCTTCAAAGTCTGGATAGACATGGATGTAAACTGCAACTTGACATACAACTGCAAGCCGGTGATTCTAGTTTAGTATATCTGTCAGTCAGCAATGTTCTTCACTGATATCATGGCTATGGTGATGTTTGCTTCATTACATTGTAGTGAATTATGCTCAAACTGTATTACTGAGTTTTTACCATCAATATTACTAGTACTACATGTTATTCTGTGTTTCACTGTCTAATGACAGTCTAAACGCTGTTTCAAAAGCTTTTCCACCCAGTCCAAAAAACACTGTAGACATTTTGAATGGGTGGTTACATCATATGTTTAAAGGTGCCCTGCCACATCTATTTCATGACTTTGTGTTAATGTCTGAAGTTCTGCCATGGACTCTGTAACCTTGGTTACCTTGTTTCAAGCCATTCTAGCGTGGTATAGAAAGCCTGCAGGAAGACTTAGCTCAATTTGTACCAGTTCTCATTAATATTCAACGAGCTAAGCTGCTCGACTCTGATTGGCTAACAGCTGGCCAATGAGAGCCTGGCTATCAGCATCCTTTACCCAGCGCAACTGGGCGAGCTCATGAATAGTAATGAGCTCAGGCAACATGATGTCAGACTGACCACCTTTTGTAATTGGTCTGATTTCTCCTCTTATTTCTTTTCAGTGGCTAGAGCTGACAGAGGAGGTAGCAGTTCATTTTCACATTCACCACATAACACAAACACATATGGACCGAACATATTTCAAAAAATGCAAGTAAAAATGGTTTTGTGTGGTTGGGCACCTTTAAAACATGGCACCTTTTTTTCCTCCATACATGCTTGTATATATTTTGGCCTTGACAGCACCAAGAGAAGCAAAACCCTATGTTTTTTTTCTTAGTCATGTCTTTTAGGTTTCTCAGAAGTATGGATATGTTCTAATTGCTTCTCCTCATTAGGTTTCAGAGCGCAGCCTCCCCCCTCCTCCGCCGCAGCAGCAGTGCCTCCATGACCGCGTCCTGGCCGAGATCAAGCAGGAGAGAAAGCTCCGGCCCGTGGTCCTGCCCAGTTCCAGACGTAAGGGCACAATCATTCACCTTGGTTTGTGGTGCTTGCGTGGGGGATGTGTGGGATTTCCCCCTTTCTGGTCTACATATCCCTGCCTCTGCTCAATTATTTGTATCCCCCCCCCTCAAAGTGATCATCTACTTCACCAATAGTCTATATTAATAGACCATATATTAGTTATATACCTAAAATAAAAGTATTTAAAACTAAATAAAGCGCTGTTACATTAACAATCTATAGTGCCATTGAACGCTAAAATCCGTTACCTTTTTCAGTAATTGAAGCATTATCTGGCGCTGCCGCTAGAGTGCATGTCGGCATGGGTTACCTTGGTTACACGTCTCCAATGGCAAGGAGGCTCTCAGGAAGTGATGTTGAAAATTACAGCTTAGTGCGTCTGAAAAGATGCACACTACTGTTTATTTACACAAAAGTATGTTGGAACGATAGTATAAATATTTTGTATGTATGTACGGAACCAGTGACTTCAGGGCTGAACTGTAGTCTGTACATTCTGTACTGTAAACTATGAGGGACACACTACAGTTAGGCACTGCATACAAGTCTGTAAGCTGTAGTGTCTAACAAGTATTTTTCCATTTCGAGCTTCAGTGCATGTGTAGGTGGCATTGCATTTCATAAACATTGACCAGCTATTTACAGATCAAGGTCAGTGTAGTTCGGTGTGTGGGTCACTGATAAAGGAGTGACACAACACACCACCTTAACAAAACAGTGACTTAGAGGGACTGTCCCCTCAGTTCAACCCTTTTTAGTAAAAAAGAAAGAAAAGGGTTTATTGCCACAGTAAGTTAAGCCTATGTGGAATTTGCTTTCGTGAATGGTGCATACATACACAAACAAACATGTTACACATAAATAGGAAATAAACAATAAATACAGAAACATAAAAGTTGTTTAGCTTAAGAAAAAAGAGACTGACTGGGCTGAGTGCAGAATGCATGAAGAATGCACTGAATTCAGTTGTTTTGTAGTTGGTCGTAAAAAAACAAAACAAGAATTACTTAGTAAATTAAATTATTTGTACTCTTAAGATGTACAAATGTACTTTCTATCATTTGAAATTAAACGTACAGTGTGTCGCATTTAAAAGCAGTATACTGCTAGTATACTGGGAGTTTGCATGCTGCCTCCTTTTTACCGCGGCACGCACATGCCCA